>NW_009623400.1:0-10790 GCF_000690535.1 Cariama cristata
GGCCTCCAGCCAAGGTCAACCCACCACAGACAGACAGAAAGTCAATAGCTGATTCTTTGATGGTTCGCTAAAAAACTGAATCTTTAGTGACAGAATGGTGCAACCATTTTGAAAATGTACAGATTTAAAAAGAGACAGCTAGAACAAAGAACAATAAGAGACTGACACATGAAATAAAGAAATAATTGTTGTAATCATAGAATCATTTGGGCTGGAAGGGACCTTTAGAGGTCATCTAGTCCAACCCCCCTGCGGTGAGCAGGGACATCTCCAACTAGATAAGGTTGCCCAGAGCCCCGTCCAGCCTGACCTTGAATGCCTCCAGGGATGGGGCTTCCACCACCGCTCTGGGCAACCTGTTCCAGTGCTTCACCACCCTCATCGTAAAAAATTTTTTCCTTAAATCCTTAATCTTCTCTAACGCTTAGTATGGCTTTGATCACCTTCAATAAGGCCTGTGATGCACAGCAAAATCAGTTCCAAAACAAATTTGCATACAGGAACTTTTTTACAGTGCTCAAGATGCATTTCTTGAGTCACACCAAAAAGAAAAAAAAATTTAAACAAGACGGCGGACAAACTAAGCGTAAGGAGACGCCAACAAGTGTCTTTGCCCTTCTGACAAAGTGACATTAAACTTTTGCATAACCAGAAGAGAACATTAACTACAGGGCTACAAAGTGCTGAACCCTACTTGGACAACCAGCAGTCTACCACACAATAAAACCTGTAAGATGGTTCAATGAACAACTTTAACAATGCTAAAGCTGTCAAAGCATGAAGAGGCAGGGCTCTGTGCACAGAGGGGACTGCAGGAAACTGGGCTCTCAACACAGAGCCCAGCGCAGGCTCTCCGGTCAGGGCTTCGGCCAAAATGGCTGATGAGTAGGTGCTGTGTTTGGCACCAGTAGGACCCTGGAGCATTGTGTCCAGTTTTGGTGATAAGAATCAGAATAAAGATTAACTGAATAAGGTTCAGAAATGAGCCATAATGATTAGAAATCATGATTTATAGTGAAAGCCTTCTGAATCTCCATCTATTTTCTTTTGCATAATAGAGTTAACCGCTGACCTTATCACAAACCACGCATACCAACACAGGAAACAGACACTGACAGGAAAAGGCTTTTCATTCTAGCAGACAAATACTGTGGACACGACAAGGAACGCTAGAGGAATTCAGGTAAGAAATACTGAATGTGCTTTGAACACGAAAAGTTACCAGCCAGCCCAGCAAATGGCCAGAGTTGAGGCAAAGCTCCTTTGTGGAAGTCTACCTTCAAAAGGCAGACGGGCCATTGCCAGTACATACAAATCAATGGATATTTTCTGGGTTCTTTCATGCATGAGATACAACTACATAATCACATATCCTTTTCAGGATTCACAATGAGATGATCTTTGGAAACGGTGGGATCAAATGGGGTTTAGTCCTCTAAGAGCCTGAGCACTTGAAATAAAATATGCATGTAGTAACATGGAAGTCTACGGGTCTACTCCCAGAGGCAAACTCTTTGCTAGATTGTGCTCGTACCTTGCAGGACTCGCTGGGGTGAGCCCTCGTACATCCCCATGCTATATGGGTGTGGTTTTCAGCAGGGACGCCGTGAGATTTTCACCAATGACTTCAGCGAAGCAGAATCCCGCCAGTACACCACTGACACCAATTGGTTTAGAAAATCCTGCCCACTTGCATGAACACACATTTCATCCCACTTTTACTATGTAACACGCCTTAAAACATTGCCTTGGGGAGCCTGAGAAAATATTGAAGTGATTACATAGTAATTTATGCAAATTGCTATGTTAATTTTGAAATTACTTAATTCTATAAAATGTCTGCAATTTTTAGTGTCCTGTTCTGAGTTGGCTCTTGAAATACTTCTTCAGTGGTGTGAACAAGCAAAGGTGCTGGAACAACCCTGCAGCACAGTCTCTCGCACGATGTCGCAGAAGCACAAAGGGAAGGAAACACGCATCTTCAAAGAGGCCCGAAGCATTTTCCAGAGGACGGGAAGCCGTAGCTGCTCGTTAGGGCCCAGCAGTACAAGAGAAATGAAGAGCAACAGTAAGGGACGCTGGGAGCAGAAGTATATGGAGCTCGGTGACCTGACTGCTGTTGTGACACAACCACCATCACAACAAGGTGGCACGGGTGGCCAGCTACTTCTGTAAGAGCAGAAATCTCTTTTTCTGCATCTCTTCCCATTACCTTTCTAACTCCTCTGGAAAACTAAATCCACCATTTCCTAATTTGGACTGGAAGTCAGTGAATAACAAAAGCTTGTACCTCTACTATCCTCAAACGAGGTCTCATAGCCAGTTCCACAACAGGTTCCCCAGGAGCAGCTGCGTAGGAAACATGTTAATATAATGCAATGAGGTCTACCTGTACAAAATTTATTGCCATTTCCTGTTTACATATCATAAGTCCCACTCCCTGGAAATCCTTTCAAAGGTTCCTCCCAGTTTCAGACAGGTCTGCTGTTAGCCATTGCTTATCCAAAGGTGGCCTGTTCTAGGTCAGCAGTGAAGCAGGATGGAGGAGGACAGGAGTCCTTGCTGCAGTGCAGAAGAAGCCAGGGAAGTCGTAGGAGAATGCTGCTCACTCAGAGAGGAGCGAAAACGTTTGCCTACTTTCAGTGGAGGAGGAGGACTGAATGGGGATCCCCCAGCCTGCTGCAGTCCTGAAAGGTCTGTCTTAATCACTGGGACAGGCTCCACACCCAGCAGCTAGAGATCAGTGGACACAGTGATTCCCTTCAGCCTGAATTTCTATGAAGTCCAAATTCTGACTAAGAGTGGCTAAATGATAAATGTACTCATTTATGATTACTTAGTCCTGATTGCCTTGATGGAAAAGACCTCAAAGAATGTAAGAAGCACCTACATGTTTTGAATAAGTCAGTTAAGAACAGAGATTTTATTGAGCAGCACATTAAAGCAGAGAGGCACAGTAGAATAAGCTTCCAGCCTTAATTAGTGAGGAAAACAGTGACCTGCTTTCAATTTAGAAAATATACACAGTAATAATTTACAGGACATAGAGCATACCATGGCCTAAGTAAACTCCAGGTCTGGCTGACTGTGAACCATCAGTACAGTATGCCTTGCTAACGCTCAGAGTATGCTTTTAATATGCTAAATGTACCCCTAAAAGGATACTAAAAGCCTTACATTAGCATATTCTGGATGATCTTTGAATATATGATCAGGCAGAGACTCGCTGTCATGGCCTAATTAAAAACGAATAGTGTAGCATATTGACCTAACAAAAGTAATTTCTTTATCTCAACTTACTTCTGTTCTTTTTAGTCCTTTGGCTGGAGTCAGCGAAGAAAGTCGAACTGAACTCCCTTTAATAGACAGCAGCTTTGAGGTGCTAGTTTTTCATCTCAAACAATCTTCATATTTTGCTAAAACTTTTTTTTGTGTAAACAGAATATATCGTGACTTCTAGTGAGAACAATACTTAGCCCACTCATCAGATTCCTCCTGGTGCCTGCAGCACTCAGGAATGAGGAGGTCTTCCTCAGCCAAGGATCAATACTTGATCTATCCCAGAAGAGGTGTAATAGATCACCTCCAAAGTGTCTATGCATCACTGTAAGAATGCTTAAGTTATGGTGACTAAGCACAACTTTGTACTTGCACAACTCCCTCAACGTCCAATCTGCTAAATCTACTAATCCACATGGTAGGAAAACCCCATGAAACTTAACTGTGCGTCCCATTTCCTTGCTATGAGTTTAAATACAGCGATGAGGGGAACTGCAGGGGAGCAACACAGAAGAACCACCAGTTTGCTTGCCCATTTCCCCAGACGCACAAAAGGATGGAGCGAGGACCATCTCTCAAGCTTCAGCTTAGCCTTAGCTCTACCACATTATCCCTAACCACAGATACACAGCTTAGGAGGGGAAATATCCCTTCACAGCGACAAGATGGGAGGTAAAATGAGGTCCCTCATCTGCCATGGTGACACTCCCCTTCTCTCCTCAACTCTGCCCTCTCCCCACTCTTTTTCTTAAATTATGAAACAGGAAAGGTGAGAAAAGTAAATCATTATGTAGTTCATAGCTTTCTACTAACAAGATTAGAATTTCTAACTACTTCCTCTTCATTTCTCTTTTCCTGTACTTTTTCAACATGCAGCCAGCCATTTGCATCTTCGTTACACACTCGTGGAGCAGGGGTTTAAATCTCTGCCCCCAACAGAACAGTGACAGCGTTGTATATTTTGTTTTTCTTAAACAGGGCCTTGATGCAGAGGTGTATTAAATTTCATCGATGTCTTATCAGTCCCTGGCACTTTCCGTAACTTTGTTTTGAAGTCCAGTTAATTTAAAAGCCAGTCTTTCTACTCATGATTTAAGAAACACTGGAATGAATGCTGACAGGCAACATAAAGGAAAAACATGCTGTCACAAACTCATTATTAAATTACTATTCTATACATGTGTGTTTGGTTAACCAAAAGCAAGTCAGCAGATTTTGCTAAGCAACTACTTTGCCTTCCTGCTAAGCACGGTGCAGCTAAAAGCTAGCGTAAAGCTAGTGTGTACCACGATCCGTGTAATTCAGGTCTGGCTGTATCTGCTAAACTGCTCAGAAAGTGTTGTAACTTTGGTGTTGCAAATTAAGCTTTCAGGGATATTCTAAAACCAGATCCCAGGTTTCTCACATATCAGAGCTGGCTGAGAATGAACTGTTCCCTTCACAGCTCAGAACTATCAGACACAGAAATCACAGCCAGCTATAATCTTCAACCCCTGGCACAGAAAAACACATTTCAGTTCCTGCTGAAAGTACTACTTCTTGCTGGTATGCCAGAAATGTCTCTGGCAACTGACAATGCCTTGCATACACTGAGTTGTTTTCTATTCTATTTTAAAATAGAAATTTTCCAGCTTCCTATGTCTGAGGAAAATAACACCTTAAAGGGCTCAGTCCTGCTCAAGTACATTGCAAAATGTACATTGGATTCAACGAATCAAGAGAGCGCCTCTAATATTTAGGTGCATGTTCTACCTGGGCACCTATGTATGGGTGTCTTAGCTTCTTGTGGTTTCAAGCCTGAAAACCTACCAGGCTCCCTGCATGCTGAACGTACCAACACACCCTTCAGTACCACTGCACTGCCTTATGCTCAAGCACCTTCCCATGCTCACATGGTTTTACAAAGCCGGCTGATGCCACTTTCAGACTCAAAAACGTACCTAATCCAGCCTTGCATGCATATATATAGGTCTCTGGCTTGCTTAAAATTAGAGGTCCAGAGCTCAGCCGCCTGGGCATACTGGGATACTGACACAGCGATACCGAACACAAGAAGTCTGGCTCTTCCCGCTGTGGTATGCAGCTATCACAAGCAGGGAGCAGATGCATCTCCCATCACAGGCAGTGATCAAGGGAACCAGGCGCTTGCTAACCTTACGCATTTTCCAGAGTCTGTTTTTGATATTTGTACATAATGTAGCAGCACTTGATACACAATATAAAGAATAACCCAACACATGTGATGAGGAATAGGAAAGTCAGATGCATTTTCTGCAAACGTTGTCAAGCCCCCCAAAGAATGAACTGCGTTGAAGCAGGTGAGAAAGCTGGGGAAATCTTGTCGTTGTGGAGATATTTTCCCTTACCCCTGACACAACGAGCTTGGCTTGGCTGGTTTGAATTTAAGAGGACCTGTCAATGAAGTACAAAACTGTTGATTGCACTAGAACTGCCTGATAAGAGATTGGGCTTAACATGTCACGAGCGATAAGATGCATACACAAACTACGAGCAAGCCCCACACTCCACAGTAGCAGGGATGTCCACGCAGCACGACCATGCTGGCTTCGCTATGGATGGCCTTGGGGAACTCCCCCTCCTGCTCTCAGTGCAGCCCTTTGCTTTTGTGAGAGCAGGTTGTCACCCACCGTCCCTTCCCCGAGCCACTGTGGTTCAGCTTGCGCTCCAGAAGGTGCTGCTCTCACCCGCGGCTCCTACTCTGGCAGGGGCCGGGGTCACCAAGCTGACCGCCAGCAGCCACAAGTGTCCTTGGGCTGAAAGCGATCTCGAAAATGAAATGCCTCTGAAGAGTGGGAATTCCTGAAAAAGGCCCTTCTCTTTGCTTAGTGTTCTTGTTAAGTGATATCTATTTCTGGACAGATTACAAACACTGAAGACAGTTGTTGCCACATTTAAAAATAGCCCTGGAGGAAGGCTTAACCTTTCCCTGACCAGCAGCAAATTGTAATTACTATTCCTAGATCAAAAAGGCAATTATTTAGCAGATCCTATAAAGGAACGAAGGGATCAGGAACATCTCCATGTGACATTACTTCAGGAGTTCCTCACCCCACCTAACCCTGAGCCTGCACCCAAATAACCATCTCAGCATCCAAGTCCTAGAATCAAATGCCCAACTTACTACAACACTGCGGCAACACTGATTGTGGTGGTCCACCGCTCACGCTGCAAGTATTTATAAACCTACGAGAACAGCAGGAAAATGTCCTTGTGTTTGAAGCCCACAGGAACTTCCATTCACTCAGTATTTTACTTTGCAGCTCATTTAAGCTGTGGCTTTAACACCCACCATTTGTTTTGTAATCCCTGTTTACAAGCAAAAGGCTTTATCTGTTTTAAAAACTAACGCTTAGTGGAGCTGCACCACAGCGTACTTGGCAAGGGCAGCATTCTGACTAAGGGCTTGTATACACATGTTTTGCTAGCACCATTTAAGGTATGAATTTAAGGTGATATAATCAAACCAGAGCACAGTCTCTGTGGATGGTCTTACAAAGGTATACATGTAGTGTCTTTCACTAGATATTTAAGAAAGTAGGAAAAGTTTTCATCTGTTAAATAAACTCCTCTCCTATTGAGATAATCGTACAGTCTTATGCAACTCTATCTCCCGTAACTTAAAAGCTTACCCAAGTTACACTGATCACTGTTCTGAAAAATTTTACTTCCGAGCTCCGTGTCAAGTACTCGGATCACATTCACAGCCGAGCTGCACACTGTGTATGGTTACAGACACAAGTGCATCCGCACAAGGTGGGAACCGAAGGAAGTGTCTCCCAGCCCCACGCTCTCGAAATTCCTGTTAGACTCACATGATACCACTTGACCAAGCAGTTAAACGCAACTGCCTTCAGCTTGTTGTGTGAGCAACCCGAGCCTGCGTCTGCAAGCCAGCCCTCCATCTTCTCTGCTCTTCTGGCTCTTCACATTAAATATAATGGAACTGTATACTGAGGGACTATTTAAAATACCTTTCCAGGAATAGTCTCAAATAAATGCTTCCCTTCCTATGATCAGATTTTAGAAAGGCCTTTCTGAACTATGGGGTTTAGAAGCTTAGTTCTACCTAATGCTAAGGGAGGCAGAGCTTGATGGTATGTGGGGTGGCTGGCAGGGGCATAGCGCGGGTGCCACACGCATCCCCAGACACATCCCACCCATCAGCTCCCGCCTTGGCCCCGCACAGCACCCAGAAACCAGGGGAAAGCAGCTTCCTCCCAAGAGACACAGTTAAAAAACTAGCAGCAGTACTTTCAACAAAAAGTGATGGGGACACCAGCTAGCTGTAGGGCACTCTAGCTTTGGAAACTTCTGGTATACACCCTTCTGAGCACAACTTTATTTTGCATTTCATATACCTATGGCTTTCAGAAATAATATATACAGAAAAGGGGAAATACTGCATGTAAAGTATATGTAGACTTTTAATACATATATAAGTTCTTTAATTTAAGTATGATCAGTAAGGAAAAAAAACCCAAACTTTAAAGCAAACCCCATGGCTTTAGGGTGCTTGTCATATACACAAACCTTTCTTTTGGGCAAATGTTCATCTTATTTGATTCACGCTGTAATAATATGCAATTTTCATAGAGCAACATTCTTTTGTCATGGGAAATGTAAAATAATTTAAAAATTAAAATATATAATAGACTCATTATGAAAGGTCTCATCCAAAGTCAATGGAAAAAGTCAATTGACTTAATTTTGTTTTTAATTTCTCTCAGACGCGTCACTCCGTTTCAGGACTAACTGCCTTGCCACAAAGAAAGAAAGAGAGGGCAAGGTGTGTGCGGAGGGCAGAGCCCAGGGCAGCGGCCAGGGCAGCGCTGGTGCAACCGGCCCAGCCCAGGTCTAACAGAAGAAAGTTCAAACAGGATTTGGGCCATTTGTAGGTGAGACTTGCTGGCAAGCGAGTGAGTTCCTGACACAAAAACTGACCCAGCTTAAACTGGTTTCTCTAAAGAAAACCAACTGTAAGGACAGCAACCTGTAAGGTAATGAGCTCATATATATGCCAGGACAATAACTATGGGACCTTACAGCCCCGAAGACTGTAGGAACATAAAGAACCCTATACAAAACGGGGGGAAGTTTAAAGTTTAAGGTAATAGACTCAAGGAATCTTGAAAGCAAGGAAGTCCTTTGAACACACAAATGCTCTGGGCAACCAGACACAGCTTTACTACACTAAACACAGAAACAGCCTAGAAGCGTGTCGGTCTAAAGAGAGTATCAGATGAAAATCACATCTCTGATCACAAAATGCCTCCTCTGTTCTCAATATCCATGCAATGCCAGGCCAGAAACATGCAGGCAGTCTACTTTACACCTACTGAAAAGCAACTTGAAAAGCAACCTTCTCTTGAACATTAATTCTGTAATCAGTAATGATAACAAAATATCGGGGTGGGGCTCAGCTACCCATTCCCTGTCCTGGAAACACTATCAGGGACTGCCACTGCCTTCCTCGGGCCACAGGCAGGACATCCTGCTCCCTGAGCTCCCAAGTGGACACAAGGGAGAAACTGCTTTTCAGAGCAGAAGAGGAAAGGGAAAGGCATCTTTCTGCCCACAGTGAGGACAGTGCTACAGGTGTCTCAAACTGCAACACAAGGAAGAGTTTTCAATTTCTTCTGTGCAACTTCAGTGCTATTCTGGGACGGAGCGTACCGCTCAGCAATAGTGCTGGTGACACGCAGGAAATAACTTCCACGGCAGTAATCCCAGCAGACTGTTTGAGTAGGGACGCTACTTTCGTCCCTCTTTTGAAGGTAAGGCCATACTCTGAGATACCAGCATCAAAATACATTAGGCAGGCCATAGGACAGCATTGGATTAAATTAGTTTTGAGTCATTTGTGAATTTGTAATCCCTTTGATAAGGCCGTGATTAATTTTCTTCACATTGCTTTGCTAATTGAGGAAGGTTTTGTATACTGCTGCATATTTCGGAGACAACTCTTATAGCTGGGTGCCACTTAATGCGTTTGTAGGAATAAGCATGGCAATAGGAATTCAGGAGCACTGTGAAGGAAACATACCATTGTCATTAAATAGGTGCTCTACAGAAGGGTGGTCAGGGCCCACATGAGGCTGGTAGCCCTCTTTGTCTTAGGTACCTCACAGGAGACTTGCTTTTAGTAACTTATAGGCTAAATTTATTCTACTGGCTGAACAAAGATGGACAGCACAAGGCACAATAAAGAAGTGCAACTTGCCAAAGGTCGTACAGGAATGGAGTGCCTGTACCCACAACAGCAGCCACGTCTCCCGAGCCTCAGGGCAGTGTCTGCTGCCTGGAAGATGCTTCCCGACACATCCGACTGCAACCCTCCGCACAATTTTTGACTGCAGGTGAGATGAATCGTCATAGTACTCTGAAGTGGCTATGAGCATATATGCAAGCTTATTGAGCCATAAATCTAGGAAGCAATGTGTTCAGGTGATTTCCAAGTTCACCTAAGTTTTATGAAACCTATTTTTTAGCCAAACAACTGCAAATGAGCAGTGCTTGGTGACATTTTATTACATTTTCCCTTATTATGCCTTAGCGGTAAATTGTTCTCACCTATCAGTGCTGCAGTATCAGAGAGACTGTTAAAGACAGTCACCTAAAGAAACTAGAGATAAAAGATTTGACTGTCTGTCTCTACAAAATGGGGTCCTTTTCATTTTTCAGTGCAGCTTGGAGTCCTGATTAAAATAATAAACCAATAAAACGATCAATTAAGAGAGTGGAGAAGCAGGTATGCCATTCAAATCTAGCAGCCATACTGTAAGAATAAATCAAAGTAACAGCAGCACTGAGAAAGGAGTAGTTTACCCTGAATGTTATACCAAGTATTCTTGAAATCGATGTTTTACAGTGATACTACTAAGCATATTTACACCATACTAATGAGAAAGAGCGGACCATCGAGAATTTTTCTTTTCCAGTTACATTCAATAGCGAGATAAGTACCTGATTTATTATAGAACCACACAATCACAGAACAGTCTGGGTTGGCAGGGACCTCTGGAGATCATCCAGTCCAACCCCCCTGTCAAAGCAGGGTCACCTACACCAAGCTGCACAGGAACATGCCCAGGCGGGTTTTGAATATCTCCAGAGAAGAAGACTCCACAGCCTGGGACTCCACAGCCAGAGCCCACTCTCTGGGCAGCCTGTGCCAGTGCTCTGCCACCCTCAAAGCACAGAAATTCTTCCTCATGTTCAGGTGGAACGTCCTGAGTTTTGGTTTGTGCCCGTTGCCCCTTACCCTGTTGCTGGGCACTGCTGAAAAGAGTCTGGCCCCATCCTCTTGACACCCGCCCTTAAGGTGTTTATAAACATTGATGAGAACCCCTCTCAGTCTTCTCTTCTCCAGGCTGAACAGACCCAGCTCCCTCAACCTTTCCTCATCAGGGAGATGCTCCAGTCCCCTCATCATCTTTTTTGCCCTCTGCTGGACTCCCTCCGGTGATTCCTTGTCTTTCTTGAACTGGGGA
>NW_009623401.1:0-1353 GCF_000690535.1 Cariama cristata
GCAGCCAGCGTGGGTCAGGCAGCCCGAGCTGGCGAACCCCCGAGCGAGGGAGCCGAGCCGGGCTCATCCCTCAGCCCCGCCGATGTCTCCGGCCGCCCGGTGCCGGTGCCCGCCCGGGGCAGGGAGTCCGCAACCGAGCTGGAGGAGCCGTTCGGGTACAGGGCTCAAACGCTCTTTGCACGCACGTAAACAGCGATCTAGGCTAGGTTCGGGCAGGCGTTATCATCTGCCCGACAGACTCGAGTAGTTCCTTTCCTGAAGAACCCTACTTGCACACTCATTGGTTTGAAATAATTTTTTTTACCCGAAAACCTTTGAGAAGCTCCAGAACAAACACCGCTCGGAGAGAGACAGAAATGTCTGCATTTTGTACAGAAAAAGAAAAAAATTCAAGTCACTCTTACTGGTCCTCTTACCGATGAAATACATGGTGGGGAGGAGGAGGCGGTTAATGTCATTGCAAGACCTGTGCCTGCACGTTACTGTCCTGCAGCTCACTTTCCTGACACTGCAGGACACATTCCGCACTGCAATCGGTCTTTGCATCAAAACGCGTTTATCAGACTTTTTTTTTTTCCCCTTTTCCTTCTTATTTCTAGAAGAAAACTCTGGCTCCTCCGGCCATGAAAAAGTACCGTGTAAATTGCCGTTTCAGATTTTTCAAAAAACATGTACAGCTATAAGAATTTCTTCGAATTCGTTACACTCCGCTGTGCAAGGCTACGCCTTGCTGGTCCAGGGTAAGGTAAAAACGCATGTCCTAAAATAAGAAGTCGTAAAAAGAAACATTTACATTTGAATATCTAACTTGAACAGTATTATAATTACAATCGTAAAAGATCGCGCACTGGTGTCTCTAAAACGCCAGCCTGAGAACAGGCAGTTTTCGGGGGATGTAAACACAGCAGGTTTGATCGTGCCGGTCCCTTGGAATGAAGGGAAATGAAGGAGTTACAGCAGGTTTTTTCAGACGTTTGATCAAAATATTTTTGCCCGAAGAATGCTTGCCAAATGAAAGCAAAATGGAAATGATGGGCGCTGTAATTCGACAAAGTTTTGTAATGGGAAGAGCGCAAGTCCCCAGCCTGTCGGGGCAGAGGGTTCCCGTTCCCCCGGGATTCTTGG
Source organism: Cariama cristata (assembly GCF_000690535.1). Lineage (NCBI taxonomy): Eukaryota > Metazoa > Chordata > Aves > Cariamiformes > Cariamidae > Cariama > Cariama cristata. Next base: position 1,126 of record NW_009623401.1, read on the forward strand.
AACGGTCCTCTCCTGCGGGAGGTGGCACTGGGACACAGGTATTAGGCGAGCAATTTTTCGATCGAACGTTTTTCAACCGAGATACGCTATTCTGAAGATACTAAAACGATCTCTATGGCCTTTCTTCTCGAAATTCACACACCTCCCCCCTACCTAAAGGTTAGGGCGCTCTACAACACCCCGAGCGGGAGGCGGAGGTGGGGCACGGTGAGGATGCGGCCGGGTCCG
>NW_009623402.1:0-22939 GCF_000690535.1 Cariama cristata
CGGGAGGTGGAGCAGCCATGAGGCTTGAGGCGTTATTGGGAGGAGAGAGTAAGATCAAAGGGTTACAGTGCTGAGAGGAGCTCTGCAAACCTTTTGATCTCAGAGTTGCTCCAGCATGCCACTGACGATGTTAAATGAAAGCAGGCCTAAAGCTGATCTCTGTGCCCCACTGGACTCTTCTGTGCACTCACGTGAGTAGCATTATTGGTCTTCGTGGCAGGGTCTCCTGTGCAGAGGGCTTGGCTGTCTGCACATCCTCACAGCACTGGTTTTGTGGTGTTGGGTCAGGATCTCAGCCCTCCCACAGAGTGTTGAGTTCATCACCCTTTTGCTATAGAATCACGGCATGGATGTGCTCCTTTCAGAGCTCTTCTTGCTGAGTGTCACCTATGTTTTCAAAAAAAAAAAAAAAAAGGAAGGGAAGAGGAAAAAAATATCTGTTTTTAAAGCCGTACAAAAAGGGGAGAGTCAACAGCTCAGGGAGGTATTTTCAAACTCTTGCTATTCATAAGCTTCATTGCCATGGAGTAGTTGTAGTCCCAATGACTAGCACTGATGTGTTACTTCTTGTCCTGTGCTTGTTGAACGTACTGGGTGAGCATCAGCCCTCCTGCAACCAGTGGCAGCTTTGCCACTGTTCTCTGTGGAGCCAAATTTCAGGGTTTCTACTATTGCTTGGGAGAGATGCAAAGGAAAGGCTGCATTTAGGAACTGCAGAGAGAAGGCACTAATGCTGGCCACAGAGCGCTGTGCAGGAGCTGTCCAGGTTTGAGCAAGAGGGAGAAACTGCATCTCTGCTAGGTTCAGATGCATCTGGTGCTAGCTGGTGCAGTGCTCATCTGTAAAACTGCCTTGCCGCGATGAAATGTCATTGCTGACCCCGGTGCTGATGGGGCTGTTTCCCAAGTTGAGTAATGAGATGCAGTGAACTACATATTAGCTAAATGGCAAGGCCAAAACAGTCTTAAAGAGTATTTCTGGCTGTACTACTAAACATCCTCTCACCATGCTCGTTCTGAGCAGGGAAGCTTGGCCACAGATTAGAGGCAGAGGTCCCCATTACTCCCAGTGCCAGTAGTACAAAGAGGACGTGTCAGACACTTGCTATCTACTGTGGTGACTCCTGCTTTGTAACTACATGTGCAGCAGGCAGTGCTGTGCTTTTCCACTGCCTCTAGGAAACCAAGGCATGAATTGGTCCTATGGGCCAGATGCTCATTTCTACCAATTTTATACAGGAGTTCATTGGAGTTACTTCTGTTTTACAACCAGTTTGCAAGATAATCAGCTGTGTGACTTTAGCTAAATGCTACAGGGATTTAATTCAGTAGTGACAATATAGCACAGGTAAACAGGAAAAATATCACCAAAATAGCTACTGTGCACATTAGCTGTGGACACATCAAACTGCTTCGGTTTGCCCAAGTAATGTAACATATCTCACCGTACCCTGGCAGTCATGTGATAAATGTAATTATTTCAGTCAAAGCTGCTTCAAGATAGAAAAGCAAAACTCAGCATCTTTAAATTTCTTAGGTGGAAAAAGTAGCTTGTTCTTGTTTAACTAGAGGTCTGTGACATGCATCTTATTATGAAACAGCGATTGGCACAGAATCAGGCATATGTGCTGTATTACGTTGTGTCATGTCCCACCAAGGCATTGACCTCGTTTGCACCAGAGAGCCGTGGCAGGACTGACGGGCCAAATCCCATCCAAGTATGTTGATACTTCGTCATACTTGGCAAGCACAGGCAGAATGCCAGTTTCCCCCCGTTAGAATGATTATCACTGCGCTCTTACCAGAGGGCAGAAAAAAAGAGAAGGCCAGGATAAAGGAGCTGCTGTTTCTTTTTATTCTGTGTTCTAGTCTCCCTTGTTGTCCTGCATGCCCATATCTCCCTTGCCTGCGCCCTTCTGCTGCTGCCCAACTAAAGCAAGCTGGTCTGTAAATTACCAGGAGGGGGTCTGAAGCCAGATTTGCATCGCAAATTCATAGAACCACAAACTGAAAAAAGCTGGTGAGCCATCATTGTTTATAATTAGTTTTTGACTGAAGTCCCAGTCTGCTATAGGGAATGGTTTTATCTTTGTGTATGTGTGGGTGGGAAGAGAAAAGTAGAGAACTGAATCAAGGAACCAATCCTTATCCTGAGGGGAAGAAAGAATAGGGTAGTATAATCTAACCCTATGGGATCAAAGGTGGGGCCAACACAGACATAAACACTTTATACTATGTTCTGTCTCCCTGATTTTGCTGATTTAAGTAGTAAATAGTAAGTTGGGACAACAAAGCTCTTACCCTGCAGATGTACACCTTCTTTTCTTTTGGTCAGAGGATGATCAGCAACCCTCAGTTTGTTCAGTGTCTGAAGTGCTCTCCGATCTGTCCAGGCCTGATACACCATGGCATTTCAACCCCTGGAATAAGAAGTTCTTCCATCACAGCTCATTTCTCACTGCGGAATAAGGGAAAAAAGGGGACAATCACACGCTGAGGCATCAAAATCCAGTTTGTAACCTTGCCAAGGATTTACCTCTAGGAAAACAGTTATCCATCTCCCTGAATGTGAGGAGCCACAGGACTCCAACCAAAACACCCCATCTCCTGGCTGGAGGTGGCAATTGGGACTCTTCACTGCTCTGTCATTGGCCCACATATCCTAGGGAAAAATCTCCAACATTTTTTGTGCCTTGGCTCCCCCAGCCACTGGTGAGCTGTAAAAAAGCCTGCCTTACATCTCACAAGAATGTCAAGTGGTTTAATGGGTGTTTACAAAAGGACCCAGAGATTTTTGGATGAAAGACCTTCTATAAGCACCATGTGGTTTTGATGTGCTGCCATCTTGCTACCCGAAGGATAACTTTAATGATAGAAAAAACTCTATTCAGACTCCTGTGTTCTGGGAGGGCATCTGCCTACCTGCAGAATGCAAATCTGCTCAGACCAGAATTAGCTGATGAATGAAAAAACCCCACCTCATATTTTAGTCTGTATTCCCAAACACAGTGTGCTACTTGTTATATACCACTGCACCAACAAGTCATTGTCTTAAAAAAACCCAGAATTAAAAACCAAAACAACAGGATGCATTCTTCTTGCAGCTGGACTATGGGCACTGCTAAGTCTCTCATACTCCACCTGCTTACAAGTCATGATGAAAACTGTTACATTTGTTCCAAAACACATGGTAATCAAACAAAATAATAATAGAAAAAATGTACACTGGATTTCTTTTTCTTTGGCATTTGATCATGTTCATCTGATAGCATGTTTTCATCTCAGGATAATTTAAATATTTTAAGCCACATGGAATTCTGTTAACAAAAATTAGTTGGATTAGATTGGGATTATAATAACTCCTAAATAGCACTTACTGCTGAAGTTTAGGTCAATATTTATTCTAGAGAAAGAAATACAGATGAGGTGGGATTCCCTAGGTCCTGATATCCAGCAGCCTTGTGGTAGAACACATTGACTACAGTGAGCAAGTTTTGCCTTAACAGTAATTGGCAGGGGAGAGGCTGCTCCAGAGAAGCCTTTTCCAACCCCTTGCTCCTCTGGTCGAAATGTTCTTCTGACCTCCTGCCTATTTAGGCAATATTAGGAGTATTTTCCTGCTAGCATATATTACTTTGTCCTCCCAGTAACACTGTCCTCTAGCTGCAGCAGCCCTTCTCATTCTACCTGCTGAAGGTGGGTATGAGGCTCACTTGAATCTCTTGGTGCCATCAGTTTTCAGTGAAGAACATGAATAAAGGTGTGCAGGGGAAATTTCCTTCCATGGCCAGACATCTAGGCTTCCTCAAAGCAGCTGCTTTCCTGTCTGCTGGGCCTTTATTTCCGAGAACATGAGAATTCCAAGAAGCTCGGGGCTTGTATGTGGGAAGAGCAGCCAGAGAGTTGCACGGGGCACTGACCTGTTCTCTTAGCCCTCAGTACAGGATTCAGGAAGATTCACTTCGTTTTGCTGGTGGACTTGCGGTTTATGTCTTACATCTAAGCACAGGAAACTAATTTGTCATGGGGTGAAAGAGTCCTTAACAAAACTGTTTGCACTTGATACTGATTTCCCAGCAGAAAGGCTGTCTGAGCTCTGATCTTGTCTTCATTGGCTTAAATGGGGAAGTATGGTAGGAGTGGGGTTGGAAACTTGGCAAAATGTAGGAAGTTATCCAACAGCTAATTAACTATTTCCACCTTCAGATGTTTAATTTCTTTTTAATGAATGTGGGGAAGTCTTTGCAAAGAGATATATATTCCGCCTGCCCTCCCCCCCCACACACACACCTGCCCTGCCCCCCTAAGATACTGTAGAGCAATTCCTTCCTAATCTGGTAGTGGTTTTCCAGCAGAAACAGTCTCTATTTGTGCAGTTGGACTCATTAACCAAGCTGTGTCCTGCGGGACAGGGAAAAGCTGTATGGATGAAATAAGGTAACTGAGTAGAGGGTTAAAAGAATCTGGGTATTTAATTTGTATATAAGTTTGTGCATATTCTTATTCTTAGATTTAAACAGTGAATGAAAAAAATCTGTATACCATTTAACGTGGGTACTCAGGAGCATTAAATAATTTTATAGATGACAAATTAATGGGACCAGTTAGCATATAAAAGCAAATCAGTTATTACTGTTAAGCTGAATGAATTGAGTCCACCCACCTTTCACTCATTTTCTGCAGGCATCTAAGCATTAGGCTGCACAGAGTTCCAGACAGCAGCTTCTACTTGCACTAACTCACTTGCTCGAGGACGTAACTTTGTGCTGAGCACACCATTTTACATTATCTGGCTGTAATCCAAGACTATCAACTTCAGTGGCAAATCAGCCACTGACTTCAGTGATGCCAGGATGAATTCTGTAATGGCGCTGTAAATTCATCTCCTAGTCATTATACATTGCTCCATTCCTACTAGAGGTGTTCAGGATGTAAAAAGATTTAGTGTACATAACAGTAAGGCCTATTGTTTTGCACTCTTTCAAAGTGAGGAAGAAATCAAGGCGCTTTAAAAACCAGAACCATGTATCTAGTTGGAATGGAGTGTCCTTGCAGAATGCAGGAAAATTAAAAGGTATTTTCTAAATGTCTTGAATCCTCCTTACACACAGAATGATTTCCTGACTTCCTCCCGTCTCCTCCAGCTTTTGCAAAAGATACACTCATCTGATCATCAGCAGAAATGCAGTGTGCCACTTCAGTGATCGAATGAGTATACCAGCAGGTACGTGTAGCAGTGCCATTGCATTGTGCAATTTGTAGGTACATCTGAGACAAAAAAGGTTTCTAAAGAAATACTAACAGTGAGCTTGCAAATGACAGCCTGTTAGTTGACTGTGTGGCAAGTAAAAAGCCTAACAGGGCTGAGGTCAGCTGATTAAAAAGTCTGAGAAGTCAAAAACAAAAAGTGTGAGAAGGCTTGGGGAATTCCAGCACCTCTGACCTGGGAGAAAGACTGATAAACTGCTGAAACCCTCCTGTGTCCATTTTGTATTTGACATAGCAGGCTGGTGATTCCTTTTGACTTTTGTTTAGCACCCAACATTTTGGAACCTAGCAAGCACAGTCAGCCTGATCGAATAGTTTGCTCCAGAATTAATCCCAGGCTGACACCTACAGCTCTATGGGAATCCAGGATTTTCCTTGGGGAGCTGGAGTTCAGCCCCTCCTGCTGTATCTGGACCACAAAAAAACTCCTTACTATCAGAATTATATTAGAAAGGAAAACAGGCAGGCAGCAAGACAGTTCCAAGTGAGATCCTAAGGGGAACCTGTTGGTTCCCACATCTGGATTGCAGATCTGTGGTGGTCCGGGAAGCACTTTCAGGTGGTCTCCAGAACTGTTTCCATCACAGTAGTAACTTCTCAAGCACTACCACTTCCGCCTAGTTATAATCCAGGTTCTGAGTCTTTCAGTAACACTAGTACTGAATGGATGAGGAGACAGCTAGGGGCCTCAGGTTTGCTTTGCCAGGGATCGAGTATGTAGCACCAGATTTGGACAGGTTTTCTAATATTTCGGGGACTTCTGCTCCTCCGTGAACCTGTCTGGCTTTCAGAGGGGCTGTTGTGGCATCAGGAACTACTCAGCATGAATGAGGAAGTCACAATCTGCCCATTAAGCTGGAAGAATGACATCCATTAAAACTACAGCATTTCTGTTTCATATTTTCACAGCTTTTACAACTGGGATAGAAATGTCAGCACTTCAAATTCCAGCCCAAATTACCAAGTGATTGCAGAAAATGCCTGTGGACTACTCTTCAAGAACAAAAATGATAGGAAAATAATAAATGTGGATCCCAAGGTAAATATGTGTTTGGTTTTTTTTCCCCAATATTCTAAATTTCCTTTATGCAATGGAGTTTGACTGCTAAACTGTTGAACCCGATTGCAAGTAGTGTCTTTATCAATACATGCCTAGTATTTCAGGCTTACTCAGACATGCTGTTCCCCTCATTAACACAGCTGCTCTGGTCCCTGTCAGGATAAACTTAGCCTACCTTGTTTATGACTGACTGTGTCTAGGCCTTTCCCTTGTGACAACAAAAATCAGAAACTGAACTGACTGATCAAACTGAAAGATTTCCGAAGCAGGGTTTCTCTTATACCCTGCCCCTTCCCCTGCCCTTTTTCTTTCCAACCAGAGCGAGAAACTGTTGCCTTTACTGCCAGGATAGGCTGCAGGCTGAGGCTGCGTCCTATTAAGTGAATTGCTGAGAAGTGCTAAGGAAAGGGAACTATGGGAGAGGGAACAGGCTGAGGAGGAAAGCAGGACTGACTGGAAGATGTGAGGACTACAGCATGGGAGTGTATAAGCAGGTACATCTGGTGTGGAAAACCACTATTTTTTTACTCAGAGGATGACACATGTGCCTGTAGCTAAAAGGAAAAATCGCTAAAATGTTGGCAACACATCCTGGGTCTGGTGGTCCCTGTATTCATCTCCTCTTAAAAATCAAACCTCTATGAAACATGCCTGTGGGTGGATAAAAATAAATATTGGATGTAAATAAATAAATATTAGGCTACTTGGAAACAAAAGCTGCAACTTGCAGGAACCATAATATCCCAAATCCTGGCACGGCCTGCTGAACATCAGCAAATCCAGAATGCAGAATCAGTTCCCGTGTCTGAAGCATGGGCCATCTTCTACGCCAGCACTTCTGCAGTGGTGAAATGAAACTGGCAGAATTCCTCTCCCAACTGCACACAATCCTTATTCTTCCTCCTTAATAGAAAAGATTTGAGAAGTCCTAAGGAAAGCAGCCCCATTAAAGTCATTTAATTCTTGTAGCAGATTGAGATTGTCACTAGCAGAAGGATCAAACTTGGATTTTAAACCCTGTCCCTCACAAAAGAGAAATTTGGCACTAGATGCATCTTTTTGTGGAGAGCTGTGTTTCTCCAGCCGGCAGTAAATGGTTCAGAAGGATTTACAATTCAATAAAAGAAAGGAAAATACTTGTGCCTCAGTAGTGCTATAAACTGGATGAATGTTGAAGATTCTGTGTCCCTTATATGATTGACAGCACAAATGTATGCTTTGCTTTTACCTAAAAATGGCTCTGATCCTATTATTGCTGAAGTTGGTCTCTACCATTTATTTACATAGTAGTTGAATCCAAACAAAGCAAATACTTGAGTCATATCTGGACATCCCATTTTCAGCCATAGTTGAAAGCTGATTAAATTGCCATGGGTATTTTATCTTTCATGTTGAGAGCTGAATGGGTAATAATATTATAGACAGCTTCCCTCTGTAAGAAACCGACTGTATTCTTCCGGTGCCAACCACACTTTTTTAAACTTTACAACTGAAGTCCTTGGACTATAGATTGGATGTGACAAACACACCCAGGCTTTGGTTACTCTCAAAACCAATATGCACTAAGCTGGGCAATAATTTGTTTGGGTTTCTGCAGAACTGATCTAGGATGATGGTTTCTTTGATGTGCTTCCCATGAAAGATGGTCGCATATGAATAGTAACAGTACAAAATATCAAATTATATGCATTACAAAATAAGTGCATTGGTTTGTTAGAAATTCAAAAATGCATACCTAAAAATGTGTTTGGTTGCATTGAAAGTGGGCCACCAATTCAACTTCCTGCAGCTGCAGAACATCTGTAACATATAAGTAGCTCTTCAGATCCTTGTGTGCCAAGAGCCACGCTAAGAAGCATTTGTGCATGTACATGGTGTCCCCCCACAGGTTGCAGGGCACAGGCCTGTGAGTCCCCATGAGATCCATCTGGCTTTGGCTTTTCTGTAATACTCACTGATGGAGAACAAGCTTTGGAGAAGTGCTTGCTATGCGCCAAACTGAAATCAACACGAATTCTCTCTCAAGGTGTTCAGCTTGAACAGACTTAGTACCAGCTGCCTGATCTTTGCGAGTGGGCCTTCTCTTTGACTAGTCAATGTTCCACTTGTTCCTAGTTGTATTTAGCTAAAAGAACTCTACTGTTGTCTTTGCATCTGCTAAAGAAAGCACTGCAGGAGAAGCAAACTACCTGGTGCCAGCTCATTAATCTTCACTGAGAAATACCCTCAGAGCTGGTTGCATTTATCAAACTTTATGTTCCAGGGGAAGAAGAGGAAAATTCATTACATTAAAGACCATGTCTGTTCTCTCTTCTGACTGGGTACGTGTAATATTCTGTATTTCAGGCCTACCCAGGAGACAACACAACACGGACACCTGTTGAAACAGATCTCTATCTCCATGTTGTTATCTGTGACCATATCGTGAGAAGAGGGACCTAACGTCCATCTGTGTGACTTTTCTCCCAATGATTTGTTTAGCTATTTTCAGGTCATCTGAAAGAAAAATAAACAGTTGAAAGATCTTTGACTTGTGTTCAGGGGTAGGACGGGGGATTTTTATACTAGTTTGGAGTTAGTTTGTGCCTCGCTCCTTGATGGAAGTAAAGTGGAGGGAAGACCCTGTACTGGCTGTAGAGTCCATGTATCTGGGCTGCTTGTTTGTCCTTTGTGAAGTCCATGGGGTATGTGAATTGCAAAAGCACCTAAAGGGAAGACAGAAGGCTTGGACCCAACTTTTGCCACTACTCCTACGGCAGCAGGATGGCTGGGACAGAGGTGCTGCATTCTTTCCTGGAGTAAAGAAAAGAAACTGCTGTCCCATAGTTCCTCCGCAATAGGGTGTTTTAAATTCTTCCTGGGAGACTCTTTTTCCGGCAGGCTTGGACCTCTGTTGAGCAGCTAACACCATGTATTATGGACCAAGCCATTCACAGGGTAACAGGGAAAAAATTTATCAAATAGACTGGTAAATATAAAGAAATCTGCACCATTTTGATGGCATTAGTGGTCCCTTGAAGGCCACTTTTCATCCATTCCTGAAAAAACTTGCTGCTAGTACCAACTTGCCAGAAGTTCAGGCAGCAACGCAATGGCCCAAGGGACTCTTTTCCATTCCCAGGGCACTCGGGGAAGTTGCCCGTACTTACATGACCCAGCTGGTATAACCAACAACATAGCTGTCTGCTTACTTGAGAACTGGGAAATGGCACAAAGCTAAGCAGCAGAAGAACTAGCATGAAACAAAAGCAGTAGTTACAGAGAAAAGAGAAACGATATGGAGGTGAAGGCAGAGGAAACAAAAGCTGAAAGTGGCTGGATAAAATTCCCTGGGCCTAATTCTTTAAGGGACTGGATGGTTTTAATGATCTTTTTTGGGGCTCGGTACTGTGAAAAGGACAAGTGAGGCAACTCAGAGAAGAAAAAAGATGGTAGCAGCGCTGCTAGGCTTACCATAGGGTGGGGTTTATCTGCCAGCCTCATCACAAGCATGTTCCCTTTGGAAAAGGCCGAGCGCCTCAGTCTTAGCAGTTGGCACAGTAAAGATCCCTTTACTGCAAGGAGAAGGGAGTGTTCCAACAATTACAAAGTGAAAGTTGTTACTTCAAAGCTGCAATAATTTGGGACAGACTTAGAAGCCTTGTTTTCTTTCCCATAAAACTTTCAATGTTATGAAGGTCTGCCATTTCCAAAATAGAATAAAACCTTTTACTGTAACATCTCGCTTTTATGCACAGCGCTTTGTCCCATAGCATCCTGAAATTTTTGCAGCAGACGGGCACGCTGGAGGTTGGTTAGATACAGGGGACTGGAGGAAGCACCTAGGCCATGGCAAAGCTGCTCCAGGCTCCGCCGAGCCCGAGCCCCGGCCGCCACGGCCGGGTCAGCAGAGCCCCTAGCGCAGATGGCGCAAATGCCGGCGGGAGGAGCTTCCCTGCCCGCCGTGGGCAGAGGGAAACCAGCGCCCACCGCCGCCCTTTGCACCCCAGTGGGTGGAAACGCCCAGCTGAAGCCTGCTCCGTGAACGGATGGGCATAGACAAAGGAGGCCTCTTCCCAGGGCCATGGACGGAAAGAACAAAAGCCCGAGACTGCGGTAACTCTTTGATTTTGCAGAGGGCCCTGCGCTGGAAAGGTAGGTCCCAAGAGGGAAGACCTTGCACTGTTTAGAGCAGGCTTCTCCAGACCTTGGTGCTGGGCTCATTTAGGAGTACCAAACATAAAGATTTCCATCACTGCTTGCGCCTCACCTGAAAACTAGGCTTCTGTCACTGACCTAGCTTTGCATTGCTGTGTCTCAAGGCAGCTCAGGGGAAGGGCTAGATATTGACGCACAGGAGTTTTCGTAGCATTAAAGCAAAATTGCCTTTCTAGTACACCTTAGCATTTGGGATATGTTTTTTCAAGAAATCAAAACTCCTGAGCTATTTTGAAAACATTGGCTTTTGTCTCTTGAGCATTGGAGAGGGAGAAATCCTCATTATGAACGCGGGTAGAAGGAACAATTAGTGGAAAGGATATGAATTATATTTTTCATTCCTCTTGACAAATGAATTGTCTTTTTTTTCCCTCAGTCTAATCAGATTTAAAAATAATGTTAAAAAAACTAAGTTGGAAAGTGGTCCCTGGAGTTTGGAGAACATTATCTTGGAATCATAATAAACAAATAAAATTAAGTAGAACTTAATAGAAGTAAATTTTCAACTTTAGAAGTTATTTCCACAAATTCAGCTTCCTTAGTTTTCATCTTATTAATCAACACTCTTGATTCGAAAGAACAGCAGGAAGTCTAGGAGAATCCTATGTCTACATCTGCAGGAAAATGGATCTAAGTGGGCTTTACTTGTTTTCAGGTCAGCAAGCGCACAATGCACTGTGTATCTCTAAAGACAGGTAACTGAAAGGCTGTAAAGATGTAGGAAGCCTCATCTTTTGCAGTTAGTGCCGACCTATGGAATTGTAGTTTCATGCTGTTTCTGACTTGGGTGATAAACCTCATTTATGACAAAAAGTAAACTGTAATATTTGCAATGAAAGAATGGTATTCACTGAGTCATTTAGAGAATTACTGGCTGCTCAGGAAACTCATTTGATTCCTTCCCACCCATCCTTGCCTATGAGTCAATCTCCTGGTGTTCCGTCTCGTCTGACATTCACAACCTAGGACCCCAGAGCATTCTCGTAAAGGAAAGCTGCTGAGTTACATGGTACAGTCCTTTGCCAGTCCTAACTGGAAGAAACTCTAGCCTCTGCTGTAAGTGAGAATCTGTCCTCAAACACTTCTGTAGTCTGGCTTGCATTTTAAAGAAAAGGTTCATTTTCTTAGACAAACAGGATAGTGCCTCAAAGCAACAAAGTGCTGTTACGCTCCATATCCCTAAAATGTCAGTGGTGGTTTTTCCCAACATCTTGTCACTGTTCAGCCCTGGGTAGACAGGCAGTGAAGTGCAAAACATATGGTAATCAAGAGAGAAGCTTTCCAAGGACTGATAAACATATGAAAGCTTCCTGTATATGTTCTTATGCTCTCTGTGACTTTTTAGCAGAAACAAATGCAAACTGTCCAGCCTGAAATTATTGCCTGCTCTGAACGCAAGGTGAATGGAAATTTCTACATTCTGTTCTGAAAAGAGACTCTGGTATCGTCAGACATTCACTGATCGTGACATCTACTGCAGGTACAGAGTTTGCACACTGCCGTAAGATAACTGATTTTAGGCATTGATTGGAAAGTGCATCCTTGCAAAGGATCCCCAGAACTCTAGATTTTATACCGTGGGGGGTTTTGTGTGTTTTTTCAAGCATGTCTTTAACTGCATGCATGAGTTACGGTCTACAGATTTTATTAGCCTGCATATGTCTTAGATTCCTTTATATTTCTTTACTTACCCACCAAAATCATAGTTTTGTTCTTTTTATGTGGAGTCTGGATCTTTGGTCTTGCAACAGCATTTGGAGCTGTTGTTGTTGTTATTTTGGATAATAGAGTGAAGCTGAAAAGTAGCATGAGATTGGTGGTGAACAGCTCCATCCTGAGCCATAAGCAGAATCACAGAAAGAGTTATTGTTTAGTACAAAATACAATGCTTTGAAAAGAAAAGTCATTTTACATCAAGATCTGAAGTTCTTTGTTCTTTAACTGTCGCAACAGGATGCTGTGACGTAGTTAGAAACTTTTTGTTTTACAAGAAATGAAATTCTGGTGAGTTTGGTGTGATTTTACGGAGGGGCGTCAGCAGCTTTGCATTCTGTGACCAAAAGTGGAAGGCCAGCTGTCTGAGGAACGCAAGCAATGGCAGTAATTAAGGCCCGCTTTTGAATTTGGTAGCTGTACAGTAAGATATCAGTTCAGAAAACACAGCAACACTTCATGAACTGAAGTTCGTGATTCCAGCAGCCACCTTGCCAATCTAGCTGCATCTTCAAAGCTGAAAGAAGGAAATGGGGGATGGCAGTGCCACCTTAACAGCTGACCCCTATCTCATGTAAAGAACAAGAAGATCTCCAAGCAGCGTACAGCTTGGTCATTAGATGTTCTCCTTTTGGCCATCAGCGAAAGAGCTTGTAGGGGAAAATCCACCATTAACTCCAACTTCCCACATACAGAAAAGAAATTGGATTAAAAATGAGTAAAACCTTTGGGCAATTCTCTGCAAGGCAGGCAGGGACAAGCAGTGCAGGCCAAGCCACTGTTCCCACTGCAAAGAAAACAAAAACACAGGTGCTGAATGTACATGCAGATTAGCCCTGCATGCAGTACATGCTCTTTACAAGAAGAAAAAAACATTGCTCTTGTTATTTGGCTATTGTTCGCTTGTGGCATGTTTTATTTCAGCTCAACTCCAGGCAGAGTTATTACAGATCCCACAGCAGAAGTTCTCTGTGATGAGAGAAACGTGTCATCTCTGGGCCCTAGAGAAGAAATGCTGCTGGGAAGGGACCTCCAGTGGGAAGGGTGATGCTGGCCACCTGAGCAAACACCCGGTGTAGTGACTGTGAAAAAGCAAGCATAACGGATATATGTAATGGCTGTACACAAAGCGGTTTGGTACAAGTCTCTCACCATGACCCTGCCTAGCGAGAGGCTGTTTTCTGTACACATCTCTAAGACCAAGAGCGAGGCATTCAAAGACAGCAAGCACCACTTTGTTGCCCAGTAAAAGGGGAGAGCCGGCTCTGATTGTTGCAGTTTGTGTAGTGCAATTCCAAGCGCTGCCAGCTGATGGGCTGTTTAGTGTTCTCCTGTGCTGGTTATGAACTTCACAGCGTTGTATGTGGGAACGGGTGTGTATAAGGGGTGTAGGGGATTGATATGGCTTAGGATAAGCGAGTCGTTCAGAGCTGACTGTGGAGGATTCTGCTGACAGGGTCACAAGGCCGAATCCAGTGAGAAGAGACAAGGTTTCTCTGGAGCGATGGCTTGGGGGGGAATGAGACACCTTAGCCAGATATTATGGGTCTAGTAAGAGCGGGGGTGATTTTGTGGGGTTGGAGACATGCTGCTGGGAGCAAAGCTGGTGTCACTGACCCGAAGACTTGGTGGTAGGAGCCCTGCCAGAGCAGAATACACAGAAGCCCATCTGAGACAGGCAAACAGATGGTGCAGAGGGCTGGTGCGAGCCAGCGGAGGCGAAGCTGCAGGGGGGTATTTACCAGATGACAGCGAGGAGAGCTGGATGTAGGAGCCACAGCAGCGGAGATTGCTTTTGCAAGTAAATTCTGGAAAGCCTGAAAGCCAGGCAGCTAATAAGCGCAAGTGTGGGATTGGCCTTCACATGCTTAACAGATTTTGCTAATATCACTTTGTTATGCAAATATGTAATTATTTCATTTCCCCCAGAGGGAGTATTTGTGGTTTCCTCTTCCCCGGGACTTCCGAATGCTTGTGCGGAGGGAACAAATAACTGTGAAGTTACCAGGTATGTGCGTTACGTGGCAAGGTCTGAAAAAGGGGAAACCTGGAAGTTTTTGGTGGAGATTTTAAACAGCACTTTTTAAAGGGGCTGCTGGAGGGTGATGAGGCTGGCTCTGACAGTGGCACAGGAGTTGCTCGTCATTTAAATAAACTTAATTAAGATTGAAGCCTACTGTGTGCCCAGGGCTAAGGAATAAAAAAGGCTAGGTTGCCTTGTAGAGTGGGTTAGAGCTGTACTAGTAAGGAGCTGCTAGGGCCCAACAAGGAGGGAGCAGGATCTGCAGACCCAACTGGAGCTGTGCTGGCTGTAGCTTGAAAGGATGATGTTTGTGGATAACCCATCCTCACTGATGCAGGTGAGCACAAATGAGAAGTACCCACTGATCCTCTTGTTCTATAGTACTGTGGTAGAATAAGTGTAGGTGTGTGATCAGTTTGGAAAGTCCGGCCCTGCCCAATTGTAAGGCAAGTAACTTCTATATTATTAAAGGAGGGAAAGACGGTTGGGCTGTCTTATGCATAGCCAGAATTTCAGATAGTTTCAGTTTGATTTTTGCCTTAAATATCTACCTGTGAGTGCATCTGTAGACACATGCATGTGCATATGCATGCACCAGCTGGAGTTTGGTGCTTACTTCTAGAGCAGCATTATTTGACCTTTTTGTATTTTTCCTGTTTCTTAATAGAAAGGGGGGGAGCCAGCAAGGAAAAAAAAAGTAAAAAATTACAGATTATCTGTAGCAGTCCAAATTGTTATCTTGGCTCTGTGGATGGAAATGCAGAGTGACCGTACCAGATAGGATGGAGTCACTCTATAATCACACCAGTGTGTATGCAGAATTTGTCCCATGTGCTGATGGTTATTCTTTTGGTCTGTCTGCATGTTTTGTAGCTTTTCATGCCCCTGCAGCTGTTTTGTGTAGAGACCTGCCCTCCAGACTGACGAAGACCTGATTTGTACATTTGTACCAAAATGAATCATGCTGTGCAGAAAGCCAGATGAGTTTATATGGGTATTCCAAAGAAGTGATTTAGGAAGTTGGACAGTGTTTTGAGATGTGAAGCCTGTCAGTATATCGTACTGAAATATTTGCCTTGTTTTTATAAACACAGGAAAGATAGGTAAGCTTTTATTCCACACTTGCTTTGATGATTATGCCATTGAGCTGCTATGTTTGGCAAACTAAGACAGAAAAGGAGGGAGGGAGAAAAGTAAGAAATTAACACCGCATTTAGTCATCTCCATTAAAAATGCAAAATATGTAGAGTATTTCTGCACCAAGTTCAGACTAGATCTCATTCTGCACAAATCATTTTTACTGCTGTTGCATCAACATTAGGGCTCAACGTGTTCTTTAACCCTTCTTAGCCTTCTAAATGACTTGTTTTGCCTTTATCAATAGCGGACTCAAAAAGACCATCAGGGTGCACATCAGCTGTCACCAGATGGACCCATGTTCAGGGATGAGTTCAGGTGTTTTCATTCCCCTGAGTTTCTTTTCAGGCACAATGGGGATCAGTTCTGCTGACAGCTGAAAAGCTGAGATGTTAAATTTAAGAATGGTTATTAACAGTTTTTGCACTTCCTAGGTCAAAAGCTTACATGAGGAAAATCATTAAAGTTTAAATAGCTGAAGTAATGCTAGTTTACTTAGCAAATAAGTATCTTCTCAAGAGTCTCACAAAAAACCACTGCCAGTCTTTTAAGCATGAGTACTATAATAGGGTGAATCTCGGCTGTGTGTATAACATTGAAATTGGTAAAGCCTTGTAGTTTGTGTCTGCTGAGGATTTGGCCTAAAGAAAAGACCTCAGGATTTGACTGCATATTGATACAAAGCAAGCACAAGCTTTTGGCTCATATCAGGCAGTCACCAAGACATGTGTCAGCCTCGTGCGGCTGTCCACTTATTACTGGCCTCCAAATGGAATATGCCCTGTTAATGTCAACCCTCTGAGCCTGATCATTTAAATAGTTTTTCAGCCATCCAGATGGTAACGTCTTAACTTGGATATGGTGATTTTGTCTGAGATGGTGGCAGAACCCTGGCTAAAGTTGAGGTAAATGTCATCCACTGGTCTCGCTCAGCTACAAGTCCAATCAATTTATCACAAAAAGCAATCAAGTGAGTCAGACACGATTTGCCCTTGGCAAACCCATGCTGACTGTTCCTATTCACTTTCTTCTCCCTCACATGCCCAGAAATGTGTCTGAGAGGACACACTCCATGATTTTCCCAGAGACTGAAGTGAGGCTGTCTGGTACTCAACTGTTGGTATGCTTGCTCTTGACCATGTAACTCTGACAGATCTGGTGGAGGAGCCTTTTTTTCCTCCTGTGCCCCCACAGTCCCTTGTCTTTCCTATACATGGGGCACAGTTCAGCTGTTAGGGAGCTGCTTTGTGCCAATAGATGACAGTGATTAGTTTCTGAGGTAGTCTGTTGCATAAACTGAGGTCATATTGGGTGAAACTGAGCCTGGGCTTCCTCTTATTCTGGGAAGAGATTCAGATCTAACCTTTTCATTTGGCCATTTCGGTAGAAAAGGTTAAAATGTCAGAGCAGTGCCATGGCCATCCTATGTCTTCCTTCTTTCCAAAACAGAGCTAGCAGAGTCTCTTTCAAGGAGCTTGCCATTTGCTTTTTGAAAGATAGATGTTTAACTTGTTCCTCTTTTAACCAAGAACTAAACTGGAAGCACATGAAATTGCTGCCTCAATTAAAATGAATGTTAATTTTGTCAAAGAATGAAGCACAGTAAATGTAAGTAAATGTATCGATAAATGCTGGCTTCATTGTGTTATAAGTATATTGGCCCTATGAAACTTGGCTAATCGGTGCAGCCAGGCTAGAGCACCCATCTGCTTCACTTGGGGCAGGACTCGGGCCACAAAGTATGTTAAGAAAAACAGAAGAACTACATTTCCATTCTGGAAGTAGCGCCAGTGTCAAAATATCTACTGAAAACCAAACCACAGGTTCGTTCCATATCCCTCATTCCTGATTGTAAAATGTTAAAGAAACAGCTGAAAAGATGCCCGTGGAGAATTTCAGATGGAGACATAGTCAGAATCCAAACTAACCAACCATAATTTATTTCGACCAAAATATTTCATTTTAAATGAAACCGTTCTCTCACTTTGCCAAATCCCCTTGCCTACCTCTCAATGTTTTAATACATCCATATCTTAGCAATAAACATTGATAGAAAGAAAACAAACCATGACTGACAGGATAGCAGAGTTGCTTCTGACAATTCATCAAAGGCCATTAAATGTGCAAACCAGTAGTGATGAGTATTCATCAACTAATGAAAGAAGATTTTCTCCCCACAATCAGGAAATTCAGATGCTGCTTTCAGATGCAGAGACTGCTGTTTGTGTCCCAGGATGTATATTTTCAAAAGCGGGCACTAATCTGGAGAGCCTCTTTTCCACATATTCACCTAGCTGCCCCTGAAGAGGAAGGCTACAGAATCATACTGGGGGCTCACAGTCAAACTCAGGAATATTGTTTCAACCTTTGAAGTTGAAAGTCACAGTGGTACAACTCCAAGAGTGTCTTTGCAGTTGCACGGACAGCAAACAGGCTGACTAGAATCCTACTGTCGAGTGAGGTAAATAGCTCTTCAGATCCTTCTCCCTGCATTACGAGAAGGGCATCATGGACACCCAGCTAGAAAGCAGACGCCTCAAGCTAGGGGTCTTAATCTCCACAAATACACACTATTCATAATAGTGAGTGCTTGTGGTGGTCCCCTGTTAGAATTCCAGAAGTACCTGAAGTGGTTGAGAATAGCAGGTCGACTGACTCCCTTTTCGGCACGTCGCCATGCACTTCTGCTGTAGTAGTTCAGGGGAGCTTTGGGAAAGAAAATCTTACTCCACTTTAGTAATACCTTGACTTGTGCTGAAAACTGGTACTTACTTGCATATTTTCCATGTACCGGCTGTGTGAACTAAGAGTTGCAATGCAAGCTTCTAGCCAGGGATGTTTTCTGCACAGTGCTGAGTGCACATTTAGTATGTGCTTCAAAAACTGCAACAAGAAGATGCATAGAAAATCACCCTTGTGGATTTTGAGCTGCTTAGTTTCAATTAAGCACAGCTTTTTCCTGCCAAAACTTGTTTAACTAGCTAAATCAGGTAGACTGGATGTTTCAGACTCTTAGACAGCATGGTGAGAGCTTATGGTGTTGAAGTAGACTGGGTCCTTTCAGCGCAGCATCACTGCCCAAGCCTACATCTGTAGCACACTTACTTGGGTGTGCATTGTCCGAACAGAAACAGTAATTCTGTCTCAGTCAGTAGTACTGGGACAGTTCCAGTTCTGAGGTAGTCATACCGGCAAAATGACCATGACAGCTGGGATTAGCTGATTTCTTGTTGGTCAGCCACAGCAGAAAGCTTACAGAAGAGAGGGCTCATGAAGATTAAACCATCCAAAAAAGACAGATGATCCTTTCAGTTCAGGGTAAGCTCTGGTTTTGCGTAGTACATTGCTGAAGTGCTGCATGGTAAGCCTGATACTTATTATTAGTAGAATTATGGAGTAGAATTATTTTAGCATGCATGAGGGAGCAGGATGGAATTGCAAGCTTGGACTCTGCTTATGCTGATACAAGTGTTAAACCATCCTGCTGGGTTTCATGGGGACAGGAATATTGCACGAGGGAATATGTCATCCACTGTGAAAACAGTCACTAAAGACTGGAAGAAGGGCAGATTCTTCAGTGCCCCATGAGAGTGACGTAAAAAGGTGGAGGATTAGCTGCAGGGAGGGATGCTCCCTGTTGCAAAGCTGAGGGGAGCAGCTCTTCCCCTGTTTGGCAGGGTACCTAAAGGAACTTCCCTGCTGTCCGCATTGTGCTCTAGGATGGTTGTGAGAAGCTGTGAAGCTTATAGCCCCCTTCCCTCCTACCAGAGCCCCAGCAAGTTAACACTGACTCAGGGTGTGTCTCGCTGCAAGTTAGGAGTGGTACGTCACTGAAAGATGCAAAGCGAGGTCACATGTATTAGTATCCCCACCCAAAAAAGTGCAGCGATAACAAGTCATTTAGCTATCATTCATTAATGGAGAACTTAGATTAAATGGAAGTCAGTGTCCCATTCTCAATGTTCTTGATCTGTTTTAACTGGTTCTGGGTCCTTTTCCCTCTCTTTCCTAATGAGAACGGGTAGGGCAACAGTGTAATGCAACCGTGTTTGGCAATACTGGTTGCACAGTCCTTTCTCCTGGGCATTCAGTCTAACTGTGCTGGGTGAGCTAGGCGGCCTGGACACTTATGACCACATGTCCTTTTCCTGTTACATCACTGTCCCGGTCCACTTGTGAATTACTTCTTTCCACTTCCCGTCCTGTCCCATAAATGCTATATGCAAACACATTATTACAGGGTTTTAGAAGCAGCTGGAATCTGACCATTATCTAAATAACCCATTGAATTTGATCTTTCGGATTCTTTTACCAAAGCCAAAAAGCAGAGTGTTTCTCCTGGTTGGAAATAGTGCATCTGTAAGAGGAAGGGGTGGTATCAGTGGCACTCACTGATGCTTGCAGTTAAAAAGGTTCACTGTCAGAGCTGTGGTTTTGAGGGTGAGCCTGTGGGTGCCTCTGCCTCTGTGATATTTGTAATGGAAGCACCATGTCCCTCTGCCAAGGCTAGGAACACAGCTTTGCCATTGCATGTGGTACCAATACAGTTATATATACAGCTTCAGGGGTCCTCTTTCTTCTCTTGGAAATCAGCGCAACTGTTCCGAAACATGCGGGTTTAAATTGTAAGCTTTCTGGGACACGGTCAAAGTTTTTTTTCTCTAAACAATGCTCAGCTTGCTAGTGATTTGCAGCACTTCCAGGGAAGAAGTGGAAAAGAAAGAATAGAGAAGTGCAAAAGCACTGTTATCTCAAAAGTCAGGTCTGAGAATTTGCCAGCTGTTATTTACTAATGAGGAGTAACTCCTTACATGTATTGGTTTGGTTTGTGCAGTCATAGTGCTCTGATGTTTAAAAATCTCATGTCCAGTTTGAGCTGGGGATATTTTTTAACATTGGGAGCTGCAGAACTGTGTGTAATGAGCATCCCATCATGTCACAGGGACAATCCATAAAGCAAGGGGTATTTGAAACCCAACGTGTTCTTCTGCAGCGCGTTCAAAAAACTGCAATGGCCGTCTAAAAAGAGGGACTTAGACAAGGCACCTAGTGCCCTAAGAAGTTGCTTTTTCCTTTCTGCCTCACGCCAAGTGTCCTCTTCCTCTTTACTGGCTGTAATAGAATTGTGTAGGGCTAACTTTCTATTTTAGACACTTCACTTGGACAACTCCAGTCAAGTGGTGAGGCAAGGCTCTGGGAGCCAAATCCTGAATTAATTTTGCATAAACAGGGCTTTCTGCTAACAATTAAAAGATTTTAAATAAGAGCTCAGCAATAGGGTGCTTGAGCTTCCATTTGCATTTAAGTGAGTTCTTATCTAATCCTTCTTTGCTTGAGTATGGTGTTAGATACATGCTGTCTCTGAGGAGTTTTTTTTATGTGTTTTTTTTTTTTTTTCTGAATTTGTTCTTGATTTACAGTGGTCTGATCTCAAGAGTCAGGCCACAGTTTGGAAGATGTGTTGGATATGCAAAACCTCACATTCTTATAGCTGCTTATTTGGTGCTGTAGGTTTAAAAGAAGATTCAGTTATACTTGTTTTATTTAGAGAGTTGTGGTGTATTGTTGGGTTGTATTTTTTTTTTATCGCATCTCTCACCAGTGGAAAATAACATGACTGAAGTTGAATAGCAATTCCAGAATTTCAGTTGCCTAAAGATTCTTCTTTGGGATTAACAGTTCTCTTATGGATATAAGGCAGAGATTGCTGCTTGTGCTGAGTTTTTTAGCTATCAGTTTGAATCATTTTGTTTTCTTCCTGCAGAGATCTGCATTGGTTTTATTACTTGTGTCTAAAAACTTGATCATGCTTTAATGTTTTAATTATGTACATTCACTTGTACAGTTTTTATATTTCACTAATGTAAGTTTCTTACATAAAGAACTGTAAAGTATAGTCAATCTTACTATTAGCATTAATATTGAAATTGTATGTGTTTGTACATATATGGATAATATTTTTAGATGCATATGGCCAATTTTGATGGCTCAAAACTGTTTGAAAATGAGACACTGTCATGGGTTGTATTTAAGCATTCAAATATAGAAGCATATAAAAATCATTACTCTGCTTTTGAAAATCTTCTTTTTCCTTCCTACCTGCCAGTAGGCATTTGCCTCTTGTAGTTACAGGTGAGCTCATTAAAACTGCGTAACAATATTTGTTACCGATCTCAAATTCAGTGGAATTTGAAAGGCAAGTTCACCCTCCAATACATGATGTATTTTAGTGTTATATTTAGTGCTTCATAATGATACACTTTCTGTAGCCTGTTGAAAAAGTGAATGCCCCGTCCTGGAAATAACGTGTGCTATGCTCCATGTACTAATCTGCAAGCCAATTTTCTTCCTGCTCTTCACGTTAGAAACAAAGTCATTCTTGTGAACCGATGTATTTATAAACCGTGAAAATGCAGCAAGGTTCTCTTCCACCTCCTGTGTTTTCCCCCACCAGATGTATGAGGTAAGGCACCCTTTTGTTGCAAAGCACATTTTAGAAGGGACATTACATATCTGATGGGGTGCTGTCTGATGCTGTGGCATTGGCAAGGGGAGTGAGACATTTGTGTCCTCTTCGTGATGAAAAGGAGCAAAGGCAGGAGGCATGTGAAATCCTCTCAGCCGAGCAAGGAACACCTTGCTGTGCCCTGCTGCGGTGGAGGAGTCCTGACGTGCAGGACTTCCCTGCCTGATCCCATGCAGCTCACAGAAGCATTATGTGCCTGAAAGGGCTTGTCCTCCTTTCGTCTGGGCATGGTGTATGTCCCTTTCTGTGGGCTCCAGACAGGGACGCTTCTGCCAGGCCTGGCTGTGTTGGAGGGTGACAGCGGAGGAAGCAGAGTGCCAGTGAGCGTGGCTGGCCCTCGGGAGAGGTGGGCTGAACACCAGCACATCCTGGTTAGCATCCTGTCCACCTGCCTGCCGTGGACTGCTCTGAGTTCATCCAAGCCTTGAGATTTTCAAGGGGAGAAGGCTGAGCATGGTTTGACTCGTAGTTTTTGTTTTATTGCAATCATGTTACTTTATTGACTTTGTAAGAGACTGGGTGGAGGTGGGAAGGGGAACATCCCACCACCCTATTGCCGCCTGTCCTGAGGGATGCGGTCAGTGCCAGCGATTGCATTTCCAGAGCCAAGTCTCCTTCTGTCTCGGGGGGGGGTGTTGGGTGTTTGTGTGTGCTCTTTCCTTTGGGTGGTTTCCCCTTTGGTTTGCCTCTTGCTTGAAGCCGGAGACGAACGAGAAGGCGGTGTGATTGGCTGCTGATTACACAGATCAGCCCCGGGCGCCGGGACTCACACTCACTCGCACACGCACATAGGCGCGCACACCTCGCCAAAACTCACCCGGGCTGCGCCTGCACCAGTCAAAGCAGGGGACGAGCATCCAGTTGCACAGAGAGCAACACCTCCACCTCTCGCTAAAAAAACAACCTGCACAGCAAGAGGAATAAGCACCTTCACTGCCAGCACCGGGAACCACAGGCAATTTATACCGTGGTGCTTTCATCCACCTTCACTTTTTTTTTCTTCTTTTTTTTTCCCC
>NW_009623403.1:0-348 GCF_000690535.1 Cariama cristata
AGTGTTCTCCTTCCTGCTCAGAAGATCAGAGTTGTTTTCTCTAACAGTTGCCAAGTGCCGGTGATGAATCATTTGCCTTTGCGAGTGGGGCAGCTTTGGTCATGCCTGGAGGGAGGTTTTGGCTCCGTGACTCTTGTGGGGCTTCTCCCCTCCCTCGCCCACGCGGGCCGTAGTAAAACGTGGCTTCTGCTGCGCCTCTGCCTGATCCACCGGGCCCCTCTTCTTCCACGCGTGTGCTGAGCTGCTCTCCGGTGGCAGCCTGGCCGTGCCGGTTGGAGGGCGAGTGTTGTTGTCAGTAACAGAGGCTGAAGCCTCTTCTCATCCCCAGGTCAGGTACAGTGTGGACAA
>NW_009623403.1:379-1650 GCF_000690535.1 Cariama cristata
CTACACTGCTCCACCAGTGCACCTCAAAGCAGACATGGAAGGACCACTATCTAATAGGGGTGAGAAGGTAATTGTAGTCCCTCTTTC
Source organism: Cariama cristata (assembly GCF_000690535.1). Classification (NCBI taxonomy): domain Eukaryota; kingdom Metazoa; phylum Chordata; class Aves; order Cariamiformes; family Cariamidae; genus Cariama; species Cariama cristata. The sequence goes on from NW_009623403.1 coordinate 467, forward strand.
AGGCTTTGCGCCAAACCTCAGCTGTAGCAAAGATTTTTGTGTAACGTCATTGCCACCGCCGTCTCTTGTCAGCATCACTGCTTCTCCATGATCTCTGGCAGCTGCCGCCCGCTCATCTGTCTTTTCTTAATTTTGGTGGCCCTAGATTGATGTAGCAACTGTTGGTCAAAACGGCATCACTTTGTTCTTCCCTAAATACCCTCGTTGTTGTGCTGTGCTGAGATGCTCTGCCTGCGTTCTCCGAAGGCTTTTGACACCCTCCCGCCTGACCTCCTCTCCCTCTGGTTTCTCCCCTCCCCGTGGGCGATGAGCTCCGTTCTCCTGCTCCGTTCCTCGGCCGCCTGCCCGTGCCGTCGGTCGAACAGCGACTGGCTGTTAGCTGTGGGGCAGGGGGGACCTTTAGCATGGGCTAACTTTCCAATTTTCCATGAGTTAATAAGAAAGATTAATTTCTGGGGGATTCCAGTATTGCTTAAAAAAATAACAACTGGCTGTTACAGTATCTGAAACAGGAATGTTATTTCACAATGTCTGGCCAGAAAACGATATTGCATGTTGATATTTTTCTGTTCAGCACTTAAAGTATCTGTTCTAACACACAGCTTATTTGGGGACAAGACTTCTGAAACATGCTTAGGCTCATAAGATTTTATTTAGGATCCCAGTTTAAGTGACTTCATTTTGAGGAAACACCAAGCCCTTGGCAGCTCTTGCTGGTTTTAGCTTTAACCTTTACTGGTAGAAGTTGTCGGCGTCTCCCTTTTCAAAGCTCTCTCCATTCAGTGCAGCAATGGCAGTTTATTGAGCTCTGTTTTGATAAGCACAAGCAGGGCCACAGCAAAGTTACTTTTTCAGTCTAAGTGCTACTGTTTTGTCACGGTATCTGCACAGCAAGCTGGAGAGTTTTCAGAAAATCTACGGTCCTGGTGCTGTCATTCAGCGAAACGTCACCGCAGCAAGCAGTTCCCGTGATGTAAATGCAATTACTTGCTCGCAGCTGTTGCCGAGCTGGGGTCTCGGGGCGTGGAGCTGCCCCCCACCCAGCTCCTTTTCCAAACAATTGCTTGCAGGTTGAATTCCCGAAACTGGAAGCAGCCTCTTTTTCCACATCCAAAATTTTGTAAAAGCCGGGATAGCTGAGATCCTGGGAAAACACAGGTCAAAGCTAAGTCTCCGTTCCCCTC
>NW_009623404.1:0-1125 GCF_000690535.1 Cariama cristata
TAGTTTCACGAAGTCTGTTACCCTGGCCAGTGTCTGTTTAAAGACAAAATGTATATTAATATCATTAAAGAGTGACTATTGCTCTGTTTCCAGGTTTGACTCGGTCTCCTATGTACCTTCATATAGTGGTCTAATTCTTTTTTGTGTGTATAAGCATTAAAGATATTTTCAGTAGGGAAACGAGCACAATATAAGTTACCTTGGAGACTGAGATAAGGGATGAGATTGACTCTTTTCACTGGACACAATGAGCATTCTTGATTTCCCATCAGAAAGAAGACTTTCTGTACAGTTCTGCTCATTCTCCTTAAATATATAATTCAAGGCCCTGGCCATCCCTTATCCCAGATAAGGGATGAGATTGACTCTTTTCACTGGACACAATGAGCATTCTTGATTTCCCATCAGAAAGAAGACTTTCTGTACAGTTCTGCTCATTCTCCTTAAATATATAATTCAAGGTGATTATGTTTGTGTGTAATGGGGATTGGAGTGAATCGTAGAGGGTGCCCTCTCCTCTTTGCTGCACTTTTGCCGTGTCTAATTGGATACTTGATATGGACAATTCTCAAGCTAATGATCTTTCTTTGCAAATTCATTTTCCATACTCTCACATAACGATGAAATATTTCATGGATCTGTATCTTCTTCCTCCTATATGGGCTCTCTAACAAGTGTCTGAAATTATAGTTAGTTGATTAATTGATCCTGTCATGAAGTTGTACGGAATTACATTTCTTTTCAAAGTCTCCTCTTTTTCTCTGTTTAACAGTGATTTATTTAATGGCTGTAATGTATTCTGGCAAAATCCATTTAGTGTTGTAATATCTATATCGAAATTCTCTAATTTATTAATAAAAAAAGAAGGCTCTCCCCCCTTTTCAAGAATTTAATTCAGAAGACAAATGAAGCTTGACCTCTGCTTCTGCATTGAGTCTTGTCAAAATTTATAATAAATTTTAATATTTAGGATCAGAAATGTTTAGTTTTAATTTAAGAAAACATTAAAAAATCCAGCAATGGTTAAAAAAAGAGTAACTGATATTAAACCATTTTCAGTACTGCAATGCCCAAGCTGAACTGATGTCGTATTGGTGCCCAAAATACCACGGTCATTTCAGCAGG
>NW_009623404.1:1156-1985 GCF_000690535.1 Cariama cristata
GAGGAATGACCAGAGTCATAAACATCAATTCCTGAACAGTTATTCTCAGGTATCTTTTCAAATGAAGGCTGTTCAATGAGGTTTCTCTTACGGCATCCATTTTACCAAAATTCAGTACAGTTAAACTGTAAACTCGCAGGAATGGGAGATTTCTAAATTGGAACGGCACCAAGTACAAAGACATTCTGCTGTATGGCTGAGATGCCACAGAGGTAACAGTGGCACAATGTCTTCTTATCACTGTTGAAGAAGCTGCAAGCTCACAGTGCAAACTGAGTATGATTTTCTCGTTCTTATTCTGGCGAATATTTTGCCACTGACTTGACTTGGGAGCAAGGGGAGTTAGGTCAGAGCTGAAAACTGGGTTCTGAGTTACATGGTTTTAGTGTAGTGTCCTCAGTGGCAGTGGGGTTACTTGTGTGCTTTACCTCAGGTGTGTGCTTGTTGATCCAAAGCAGTAGGAGTGATAAAATAATTCTGTTTGTTTACAAGCAGTAGCTGCAAGAAAGGTTGAGATGAAGTCTCTCACTTTTTAATTTTTTTTTTGGTATGAAGTGGCTTCATTGTATTTAAAGTGTCCCTGCATTAAAATAACATCCAAAATACTGTTTCTACTCTGACTCCTTGCTCTCCCTGCACTTGTCAGAATATATTTCTGAGCTACGTTTTTGTGCCATTTGGATAAAAAGGTGTTGTTCCCTCCATCTTCCCCTCTAGCTAGCCACGTTTACTGGACAATGCTTGCTCCTGAATGGCATTATAAAATCTTCTGTCTGTCATTTGTTATTGTGAATGTTCAGGAGAGACTCCCGTAACGAAGTGCCAGTTC
>NW_009623404.1:2007-3261 GCF_000690535.1 Cariama cristata
GCGCATCTGTTTGTGTGAGCTCATAGTGATAGTTTTAGTACTTTGGGTATGGCAGCAGAGACAACGGTGGCATAATTTAAGGTACGTTTGTATGGCATGGCTTTCCATATTCTCACTAGATGGTTGTTCACTGAAGGTAACCTTGTAGTTTGTCTTTGAGAATAGCTTCCATATATTTTCAAGCCTGAACTAGGTAGCAAGTAGTAATGCTTTGGCTGGGTGTCATTTATGTAGATGCAATGCCTTCTCTTAATGAGTCCCAGATAGACATATGAGTTAATTCAAAATCCAATGACATTAATAAAAATATTTTAATAAGCTTATTAGAGCCTGTTCAGTGATATTTTACTTGAAAATTTGGTACTTGGAAATATTTTTCTGTGGAAATGTATGCTTAAAAGCTCAATTTAAAGTACTAAGTCTTACCTTCTCAAAATGAAGCTGACAAACTTTGTGTACCTTTTTTTTTTTTTTCTTAAACTGTGGGGTGATCTTTTAACTTTTGTCTTGATGCTGCTATGTACAGTTCCCAAATAAACTGAGAGCTGCCTTATTAATATCTGATTAGACAGCTAGCTCTTCAGTTTGTACTGAAAAGACTTAACAAGTGCAGGAAGCCAGCAAAAACTTCAGCTAAGCTCAGTCAAAAAGTTGAATGCTTTACATAATGAGCTGCTTAAATAATATCAGAGATTTTGCCATTGTCAAATTAGTCCTTTTTTTGTGCCTTATTTCAATTGCAGGGTATGTAAAATATTGCAGGTTTCAATTACTGAGTCCTTTTCATATTCTTTTTTTTAAAAAATGGAGGGTGGGTCTACCTGAAATAGGTTCTTCAGTTATAATTAGTTACAAGGTAACTTTCACAAATCCACACAAATAGAAACACAAATTCATTAAATATTACCTTCAAAAGTAACCAATGACATAAAATTTCCAGAACTGCCTTTTTTTGTGTACATCCTACTATTTTTTAATTCTGCTATGTTGATGGCATTTTTTATGACTCCTGTTCATTATTTATATAAGAGTAAAGACCTAGAAATGTTACCATCAATTTTAATATATAGCTGATATTGTTGGAAAGAAATGTCTATATATACCTTCTTTAGCATTAAAGATAGAATGGATGAGATTTGAATATAAGAAACCAGATGTCAGGTTTAGTAGTTTTATGACACAGCTCCAAAACTCATGGAAGTAAAAATACAATTTTAAGCCCTGTGTGCTAAGAGATTTTGTGTGTGTATATAT
>NW_009623405.1:0-17932 GCF_000690535.1 Cariama cristata
CACCGCCCCCAGACCCCGGCTCCAGCCCGGGCAGGCCCCCGGCCCCTCAGGGCAGAGAGGAAGAGGACACGCAGGTGGCTGCTCGCCACGGCGCAGGCACCAACAGCGGCATGGCACGGCACACCGCGGCACGCTGCCTGGCTCAGGTGGCATGATGGCACGGCTGAGAGCAGGCTGTGCTTCCGACCCAGCAGAGGAGTCATTTCCAGGCACTTTAATACACGGGTTAATTCCTTAATGAAGTTCCTATAGCGCCTTTCTTGGAACTGCTGACATGAATCAGATCACATCTAGGGAATCATTTGATATAGAAGAGCCAAATTTCTCCATGATAAAGTAACATCAGATTTGCGTACCAACCGGATAGACCAAGATCAGTTTTACAGTGTTTCCTCTAACTTGTATTCATCTCTTTCTGGGTGAAGGTTTGGACTAACTCTGAAAGTCAGGAGGCAACCCCAGCAGGTCTGTAGTTCTGAGATATGCACACACAAAAAAAAGAGTCCATGCCCTAATACTGGGCCTTCTCCTACAGACCTTGCCAATTATAATGATGTAAAGTAGCACTGAACACTCTAACGAGATTTCCCGCTTCCCCGTTTCATCACAGCAGTGTCAGTTCTTTATAGAAGTGGATGTATCACCCTCAGACAAAAAGCACAGCACCCGCTATGCTTGTTTTAGATGTCATCGCCTCTCTTGCACCATTGTCCAGCTGAGTTTTGTCCCAACTACTCAAAAATTTCCCATGCTGGGGAAACCGCGAGCACCGTGGTCCAATCCACAGCAACTGTGAGAAGAAGGATGCATTTTTAGTACAAGTCCTCATTTAGGCGCAGATGTGAAAATGAGGAACTTGCTTTATAACCGCCACTAAACAGAATTTATGTACACAGGACTTCCCGGTGTTGCTGACCTCCTGCCCTGGCAATGCAGGGCTCCATACGCTGCTGGGTGGGGACTGAAGGACCGCCACGCTGGGTCCAGCTGAAAGCCAGGGTCCTCTCTCCAGCCATGGCCAGGAAACATGGGAACACGGGTGGTGGAGCGTGACACAGCAGGCAGCTGCTCAGGGACTTCCCCAGCTAGATATTTCATTTGGGCTACTGTGTTCAATACCCACCAATGAACCTCTTCAAAATAGATTAGACAAATTCATGGAGAAGTCATTTATTCTTTTGTCCTCCACAATATCCTGTGCAATAAATTCCATGCTTTAATTATGTGCTCTGAGAAAAGGTACTGACTTTTCTTCGTTTTAAACTTTCCCCATTTGGTGAATACCCCTTACTTCTTGTAGCTATTCCCTAACATCCTGATCATCCTTCCAAGGCTGCAACGCTTATTAATACAGAACCCACTCCTCATATCTCCACTAAAGAGTGCCAAAAAAGGTTATACACCCTCAGCTTTTCACAAAGCCCCTATTTCATCTGCGGTCCTAAAAATCTCTTGGCAAACTAAAGCTCCACCCAGACAAAGTTGCCTGATTGATTTTGTATTAAGAGAACTAGTGCAGATGCAAGCTGCTTCGGAGCTCACCAGCCAAAAGTTGCAACTGAGCAGACAGCAGTCATTCTTAGACGGAGCACCTACCTGAACAACGGATTCACTGCAATGTAATTTTGTGCTGGTTACATCTATGTTTCCTCCAGTCAGCCCGACGTTGCTCTAACTGTACTCTGCTCTCCCTGCTGCAGTTGCAGAAAGCCATCTGTCAGATTCTCAGCCTTATTTCCCTTTTCCTGTCTTTCCCCAAAGTAGGAGCAAATGGGGCCAGATTCCAGCTGTATTTTTCATCCTCCAATTAGCAGGCTCCAATTCATCACTCTGAGTATCTGCTGGCATCAATGCTGAGATTCCCTCCTCACGCCTGGTAAATCGGTCTTCATTTAAAACCCTCTCTCTTAGCCCTAAATGGAAATCAATTCTGCAAGTTTAGCAAATAGTTAATTACTCCACAAAGAGGATTGATTGGCCTTTGATCACCAGAAAGCTCTGTAGTGCTATTAGTCTCTTTCATCTGTGATTAAACCACAGAGAAAAAGAAACAAAAACTAAATTAGGCTTCTCCTGTTATCCTACAAATATTTAATGACGGGATAATCTCCTAAAGGTGCGATCAGGGGATATACATTCTGGCAGGAAACGTCTCCAGCTCAACCTTGAACCCAAATTCTCTCCCTGCAAAGAGCCTGGCAACGAACTTTACAGAGGAACGGAGCTGAGCTCAAAGGGACGCTTTGTAGTACACACTCTTCTTGGCCTTTTCTTCTTTCCTCTTCTTATGTACGTTTTAATGCAGATAAAGATTTTCCCAATGGAGTCCTGACATGAATAATAATAATAATAAAGGCTTTCTTTAAATTCAGTTTTGGCTCTGCTGACTTTCTCAGCAGGACAAGACTGCATCCCGTTGATCTGCAGCATTGTACAGAGCCGTTTCCCCAAATGATGGGACCCTCCCACTTCAGACAAATTTCAAATATCGCAGTCTCCCACTGCTAACCCACTCTAAAATTCAGTCCCAACATAAAGCAAAAAGCTTTCTACACAGCCACCTATCCGTGCTGCAGCAGAAGCCACGACAGGAAGGTCAGAGGATGGAGAGCAAGGATCGAGTTGCATTTCTCACGTTCTGGGCAAATCCAAGGTCTAGGACTCTTCCTTTTGTGACATTAATGCAAACCTCATTAGAGGGTGGCTGGCAGATCCCAAGTGGCTAGCGCAGTCTGCGTGCGCTCCTCGCCATTACTCGCTGCAGCAGCGGCCACGGTAACGGCTATCAGACGCATCACAAGCCTCTCCAGAGGTCTCGGCAGCCAGAGCTAAGGCCCACGTTGTTAGGTGCTTTATCAACGTGGATTCAGGAATTGCTCCTTCCCCGACACTGCCAGAATTTTAGGAGAACTACGGAAACACACTTGCTCTTCTCTAGCAAATTCTCATCAGCTGCAAATGGTGCTCTTCCCAGCATACGCTCCTGGGTGCAGCGAGGAAGGTCGAACCCAGCACCAGGCAAGGAGAGCTGCTTGAATTTCGGCAGCCTTTGCCTCTCTGGCTGTAGAGGGTACAACCATGGCATTTGGCCACTGGCCAGCTGGGGAAGCAAGCCAGCCCCTCAAAAGTCAGTGCACGATACTGATACTGCTGATGGGTGCGAATAGCCAATTTGAAATGATGGTTTCTGCCATCAAGCATGGTATGCAGAGACTCCGTTCTGCAGGTCCGTAGGAAAGAAGAGTATACAGACATCTATCCAGGAGAAGGTTAGATTTCAGGTGGTGTATCTTGCCAGGTAAAAGGTGACCTGATTACAAAACTGGGAAGTGAGGAATGGAGCTGGTAAAGCTAAACTTCAAGAAGTTTCACAACTTGCTATGTAAACTGAGAAAGTTACAACTTTTTTTAGCACTAAAATGTCATAATATTCTTCACGCAAGAGAAAAGAGGAGCCTCCTGACATGTTTTCAACTCTCGAATGGCAAAGAGTCCTTGAGGGGCCACGCCACGCATCAGGCAACAGCAGGCGTTAATTAGCCTAGATTTTCTATTGAATTGTTTTGTGTGTGTGTGTGTGTGCATGCACGTATGTTTTTCTTTCCCTGGGTGTCTCATTTGCAGAATGTTCAATCATCCCCTCTCTCCTTCTGATTCTGCAGTCGTGTGTACTTCTGTGCGACTGTCGAGTCCTGACACCTGTCAAACAGTGCCACAGTAAATTGGACATGTCAGCCCCAGTGTGCTAGTGCCAAGGTGTGAATTAGATAGAGTCTCTCACTGCTGTTCTTCTGACCTCTTTACTCCATTACTAGGACATCCCAAGATACATCAAGCCTCAGGGTATCAAAAAACAAAACACAACGAAAAGAACCCCACAAACCCATTGCAATCATAGCTGGGTGCTTAAGGATTTAAAACAGCACTTTCTTCTCTACCTGAAAGGAAGAATTTAAATAAACAGAATTTGTAAACATGCTGATTGCATTTGCAAAACTGCTAGAAAATGGGCTTTGCATTTTTGTTTCATGCCATACCAGGAGGCTCTAGGAGGCCAGAAAGAAAAGGGAAAGCGAGTGAGTAGTTAGCGGAGCTTTCAGATGAAAAGACTCCTAAGTCAGTCTGCAGAAAGAAAAATATTTGTTTATATTGTGCCCATTGCTGTAGATGTGGTTACCAGAAAACTCTGTGCAAACAAAAAAAACCCAAACAATACCTCTGACTGAAATCACCCCAATTCCAGTTCCTCACCTTGCACAGAGGCTGGGGGGTTTGTTTTGTTTTTTAAAACAACAGCTCCCAGAACAAAAGGCTGATTTGTGCAGCAGGCAGTTCTGGGGACCACCTATTGCACAGGGCTGTAGACACATACGGTGCCGCACAATAACAAATAAGAACAACAATAAAGCAAGCTGCACCCACTTTGCTCAGTACGGTGTTCTCAAAGTTACACGGTAAGAAGCAATTATCCCGAAGTGGCAATTTTATTTGAAAATAACGTTTAAATTAAAATGGGCATTTCAGGAGACATGGGCTGTTCAGGGGCCCACTGTCACTTTGTCAGCTGTCACATGCTGCCTTCTGCTAAATGGGCGCAGTTTGCCTCTACCCTTTATCCAGACTCTTAAAAATGCCACATGTATTTTATGAAGACCAACTAAGTGGGATTGCATCTCTGACAGCTGTTCCAGCTTGGATTCTGTGAAAGTGCTTTGCATACATCTATCTTTTCTGCTAACAATTTGGATAGATAACAAAAGCTGAGAAGAGAGGCGCGAGCGGGCTGGGGACAGGGATGGAACAAAGAGCTTTCGCGCCCCGGTCACCTGTTAGCACCCAGCCCAGGGCAACACCAACTGAAGTGGATGGTACGTAAGAAGTCAGCTCGGTGGCTTCGGTTAAATGAATATTAGGTCTCACAATTCCTTGCAGTAGGTAGGTGTGTACCTCTTGCAAAACCCCACCACAGTCAAGTGTCCTTGTAGAGCCAGGGGGAAGAAGAGATGTTGTTCTGGTCGTGGGCACCAAGAACTATTGACCGTCAGCACAAAGCTGACAGCCTTAGAGGGATGCAGGACTCCACTGGATTCCTTTGTGCTTGGTAAATTCTGAGCTGCTCCTTAGAATTTGGCAATGTTCCTTATTTTCTCCCCTCCTCTTTTTAACCAACACATTTGATTATTAAAAATTGGCATCTAACAAAACCTGTCCTTCAATCAATACACAGTCACGCTGAACCTTTAATGCTCTAAGTTACCAGTTTAACAGCTCTCACAACAACCTTCTCTTGAGTTCAGTGTTCCCCATAGCCTAAAACATGTTTTAAGTTTCAGATATTCACTGGTGCTCCTAAGTACACAGACATACATTCTTCAATACACACAGACATATTCAACAGCAGACCCACATTTTCTCTAGTCTTCCTTTTGCTGCTGATATACCTGTAGAAACCCTTCTGGTTGTCCTTCACATCCCTTCCCAGGTTCACCTCCAGGTGGGCTTTGGCCTTCCTAGCCCTATACCTGCATCCTTGGATAGTATCTCTGTAATCCTCCCAGGTCTCCTGTCTAGGAGGAGGCGATCCCTGAAACTAACACAACTCTCCTGAACCCCTCTTCTCTCCAGGACCATATCCCATGGGATACGGAAAAAATGTTCTGATTAAATCGGCAATTCCTATTGGCAAGGCAGAAGCAAGGCATAAATTCAACATAATGCCAACACTGTCTGAATTGATTCACTAGAATCACTAGATACATACACTGAGGACTTTGTAATTATAAAGAGTTAAATCGCTAAATATTTGAATATATAAATATTTTTAAAATAAAACCTTGTTCATAAAAAAATCCCAACAGATCAAATAGCTGAATGCTTTGACAAGAACAGTACAATATGATACATACAGTTACTCATTATTTGATTTCAGCAGTGCTGGTGAACAACAGAATCAGGATCCCTTTGTGCTAGCAAGGCACCATCTGCAAAAAACTCAGAACAAACATACCAAAATGAAATGAAAGATCAAGTGCATATGAGAGAAGCACTACTTTTTCCACAGGGCTTAGCAGAAGCCTTGGGGTGGCTACCTGTCCCTTTTCCTTTCCAAGTGGTAGCGGTCCATTTTCTGTGCCTCCTACACAACGTAGCTGAAGCAACTGGTGGTCACCAAAACTTTTTTGTTTTGGAGGCTCAAGAAGAAGCAGGGCTTCCCACTAAGAAGGCCAATGTCTTGGGTCAAAAGTTTTCCTACTCCACTAGTCTCTCTGTGCCTTGATTCACTTCCACAACATGAATGTATGTGCATGCTAGATTACATTACAAAGATTTTCAGAGCTCATCTATGGTAATGAGGACCACTTCAATACTTAGAGTAGATGGAATGCGTGCAGGAGATCTACTGATGGGAAGTAAATTCTACTTTCTTCCTGCTTTTATGGCTGATTAAAGTCAAGAAATGTCTGTAGTTTGCTCCATTCTGTGTTGTGAGATCTCATATAATCACTGACAATAGTTTAAGGTATTATCTGATCTATGAAAGTACATGTATTTAAAAAGAGGTAAAAGTCTTAAACCCAACATATTAAACATGAAAGGGGTGTCTGGTTTACTTGTTCAAAGTAAGGGCTTTGCTCCCAGGAGTGACACATCTATTACTAATTAAACAATTAATTTATTATGCAGCACTTGCAGAAAACAACATATTTGAAGTCTCAAAATGTCTGCTAAAGAATGGAAAATAATTTGGATACAAATAATTATCTTCACGATTTTTCTTTACACTGGAATATGCTTAACACAATTCAAATGTTTTCCCAGAGCTAAATAACAGTCACTATGTCACTGGTAATGCATAGGCAAAGCAGAGCAATACCAGGTAGTCATTTTTCCTAAACATGCCCATTTCTGAGGTATTTTAGAGCATGTATAGAAAGAGAGACAGATAGACATCTACAGCTTTAAATTGTTAGTCTGCAGGATCAGCCTTAACCTAAGAGATTGTCTATCAAAGTCATACAACAAACTGTCACTTGGCTCCCCAAGATCTTTGTACTGGGCAGGAAGGTGAGCTTCTCCACCCTTTTCCAGTGACCAAACATCAATAGCAAAATCTTAGGCACATTAGAGTTAGAAGAGGAATTGTCAAGATTTTAACCAAATGTTGCAGAGAAGAGCTTATTGTACTGAATACAATGGTTAAGTTTACTTCTGTATAGAATCGTTAGCTGTACTGAGAGATAGAAGTCCAATTATTTCCTCAAAATATTAAGTGCAACGTTGTTGAGTTGCATCTTCTGAGGTAGATGATGCAACTGATATATGCCCCATGCACAGCACAGTCCTCCGTATCTCCCCGTTCCTCTTCAGCACCAAGGAAAGCTTGTCTAGTGTGGTTTTCTTTGCCAAATCACCCAAACGCCAGAATTTGGTCAGTTTTTCTTTTCTCCATGATCCAAAATTCCTTGCAAGAAAACGCACTTCACATCATATATATATATATGTACACACACACATATGTATGTTATTGAACAGGAGAAAACGGGTATTCTCAATCACAAATAGAAACTCAGTTACCTCTGTGTTGAGGATTCAAAGGTCTATCCCTCTATCTAAAGGCATAATTCAAAATGGCATCCAATATCTTGTCTATCACATCAAGAACTCCACTTAGCTAGAGCAGAGGTCCTAATCCGTCCTGCAAAAGTCTCTTTCACTTCCAGCTTTCTCAAATATTTTAACTCTGATGTCCCTCTCTCAGACATCATCTTTTACTCCAGCTTTTCTCCGTTGTCATATTCAGATTTTTGTCCATGTTTGGCTTGCTTTCTCGATAACACCTCTAAAAATCTTTTACTAAACATCTTCATTGCTAACATACTTGTCTAGACACCCATTGTTTGCCACATAAAAAAATGGAAACATCCTTTTGCTAGTCTTAACATCCTCATACCGCTTTGAGAGCTGGGACAAAGATAATCTTCCAAGTTTATCACTGTGACATTGCAACTGTCCACAGGTGCTTCCTTTTTTACTGCATACATAATATATTTTTCCCCTCCTTTCCAGCTCCTTATGATCCGTTCCCTACTACTTCTCTTTCGGTATCTAGAGGCTAATTCTGCCTTTGTACTTTTCTTTCTGTCAGCCTCCATCACAATTCTTTTAAAGTGCCTTCAAGTTTTCTCCTGTGCTGCTTTTATAATTGGGCCTTCTCTAAAAATTCATAAAATGAACATACTATTTCAAAATTGTTTATTAAAGCTCTCCTTTTCTCTGTTGGTTGCAGTTACACTGATTATTTATGTAGACCACTGCTGATCATGCCATCCGATATCACCACAATTGTTGTGTGTATCACCGCTTGATTTCTGGAACACTTACCACTTATCTCAGACTTTAAAGAAAACCCCTTAGGCAGAGATTGTTTTTATCCCATTTGTATGGCACCAAGTGCAAAGAAGAGTCCGACTCAGGGGCAGGGATCTAACTGCCAGCGCAGAAAGGAACAAACTATTGATGAAAACAGCCATACAGCTCCCTTGCTCTTGGCCCCTTCTGATCAGCAGCCCCGGCACACCTTCGTCTGGGTTTCCAAGTCCACGAGCGTAGTCACAGCTGGTAGCCCTGAGCCCGGCTGGAGCAAACCTCCCCCTAGCCTTCCCTTGGCACACGAGACGGGATCCCACTCAAGCCATTGCTTTGGGGCTCCCTGGTCTCCAAGAGCTCCCCTCTGCCATAAGCAGTCGTAATAAAGTATCCGGAGAGCACAAAACAAAGGTAGAGAAGGAGGACTTTCATCACAGTCCCTTTACTCTTTAAATGATTGAAAGTTGCAGATATTTGCAGAACAAAAAACCCTGGAATACACTGCTTTGCTCCTCAGTCTCACCTCGTCCATCTGCCACTGCAGGGTTTGCTGTCAGCTCTGCTGGCTACCTCTCCTGGGGCAGCTGGACGGGGCAATAAACACACTCCTGCCTCAAAACAATTTTCCCTCTGAACTACAGCCTCTCTTCCTCCCACAGCACATCTAGACTGAGAAACAGCAAATCCATGGAGGCTGGAGAGGGCACCAACAAGAGAAGACAGTCACATGGCCAAGTAGGCTCATCAGGAAAACACTCAGTGTAACAGAACCCGCGTTAACGTCCGAGATGTGCAGCACCAGACAGAAAACGGAGATACTGATACAAACTGGAGTTCTCCTTTTGACCCAGTAGCATCTCATCCCATCTCAAATGATACTACCTCCACAGCAAATTAAGCTGCGTGAGGTTTAACAAGTAAACATGACAGTTCTCAGGAGCTTATGGCACCGCACATCTTGCAAGAAAGGGGCTAGAGAAAGAAAATATGATTAAGAAAAAACATTAACTCCTAATTCATCACATTTCTTCCAGCTTCTAAAGATTTGGTATATGTTTTATGAGAAATCAGACTCAGGGTATGACAATGGCCAAATGCAGCAGGTTTAAGGATAAACACGTTGCAGCTTATTGAGCACGTCAGAGCTCATTGAAGATGTAGGACAAAGCATGGTAAAAATAACATGCAGAACATAATGAAAACATGGAGGAAATCAAGTAATAGATCAATAAATCTCAGCAACTGAGAGGATGGGATGAAACCTGGGCAGAAGCAGAGCTACATAAACCTATGGAGGTGTTCACAGAGCATGTGAGCCCAATGAGCGCATTCGTGAGGAACAAAACATAACTGTCAAGTGATTTGAGGAGGGAAGCAAAATGGACAGAATGCCATAAAATTAAGATACATTTAGGAGAAGGAAGGAGAACAACATAACTTTTTTTCCCCTGAAGATATTTACCCTAACTTGATAGCAGGAGCATAATGTTGACAGTTTGATCCTAGACAGCTCTGCACAGAATGGCATCAGCAGAGCTCTGCCCGCGGATGGCTGGACACACAATTATGCCAGAAGCCCAGACGTGCTTGAGATCTGTGGCATAGCGGACCCTGAGAATCACAGAATTGTTACGGTCGGAAGACACCTCAAAGATCATCAAGTCCAACCTTCTACCCAATGCCACCATGCCCACTAAACCATGTCTCAGCACCACATCTAAACATTTTATGAACACCTCCAGAGATGGTGAGTCCACCACCTCCCTGAGGAGCCTGTTCCAGTGCTTGACAACCCTTTCGGTGAAGAAATTCTTCCTAATATCCAATGTAAACCTCCTCTGGCACAACTTGAGGCCATTTCCTCTCATCCTATCGCTGGTTACCGGGGAGAAGACGCCGACCGCCACCTGGCTACCCCCTCCTTTCAGGTCGTTGCAGAGAGTGATCAGGTCTCCTCTCAGCCTCCTCTTCTCCAGACCAACCCCCCCCAGCTCCCTCAGCCGCTCCCCATCAGACTTGTGCTCCAGACCCTTCCCCACCTTCGTTGCCCTTCTCTGGACTCGCTCCAGCACCTCAAGGTCCTTCTTGTGGTGAGGGGCCCAGAACTGGACACAGCACTCGAGGTGCGGCCTCACCAGTGCCCAGTACAGGGGGACGATCACTGCCCTGGTCCTGCTGGCCACGCTATTCCTGATACAAGCCAGGATGCCGTTGGCCTTCTTGGCCACCTGGGCACACTGCTGGCTCATGTTCAGCCGGCTGTTGAAGGCACAGGATGTATGGGCACTCGCTTGGTTTCATACCCAGGCTTCGTATGTACCGCAAAGCTGCTTTATTGCAGCTGTATCAAAGGAGGCAGCTTCAGTACTTTTGAATGTGATTAGAAAAAAGATTGGAAAATGGGATCCTCATGTTCATTATGAGAAAAGTAGTGCTTGAAATAAAGTCCCAAATATGTTTTGTAGCTGCCTTAGATATAACCATTATTAGCGGCCTTAAGAGGTGCAAGAAATTTCTATAACTGAAAAATGTAACAAAGGAACAGAGTACTTGGGGAGAACAGTAGAAAAATCAAGCCCTTTTTTTAATATATTTTAAAGGTATACATTTCTTGCGATTTAAATTTACCACCAAACCTCCCAGCTTCTCCCCCAGTGTACCAATTCAGAGCTACTTAGAAGGAAAAAAAGAAGAGAAAAAGGAAAATCATTAAACAACCCCCCAAAAAGAGGGCTCAATGAGGTCTCATTTCGTCGTAATGAGCTCCAATTTAACATGATCATTATTTCTGACATTAAAGGCCTGTGAATAGTGTCACATGCCCAGAAGCTATTTTTTTTTACCCTCTAATGCCAGAAATAACAAGCTGCAGTTAAGGGACAGTGAATCAGGGTCTGCAAAATTACATTAAAATAGGAATTTCACTACTGATAGAATGACTCTCATCTAGGCAGCCCTTTCTGAAGGAGGCTTCTGAAGTGTATGGTTACTGGATATTGGGCTGGTATCTGCCATACCTCGCACAGCAACAGACTGATTCTGCAAGAAGAAGAAGAAGAAAACCAGCAGAAGTCCTCCTGCCTTGGCGCAGAGCTGCCTTGAAGTGTCGCACTGTACGTGCAGAAGAACAGCCGTATTAGGTTAGACCAAAGGCCCATCTAGCTCAGAAACCCCTCTGAAGGCAGACAGTACTACATGCTCAGGAAAATAATTGTAAGAACAAAAGAAACACCAGATAATCCCTTTTTTTGTTAATAAGCCTCTAGTTCCCAACAACCTGAAGGTTATGTGTTCCTAATCTGCAGTGAACATTTTAAAGCTGTGAAGTGATCAGGACAAAACAATTCAAGTCCAAAAGCCTGAAAGAGCTCCCAAATTCCTGAGTTTGTTGTTCTTCACTGTAATTTTAAAAATTTCTACCATATCACTGTTGAAACGGGTAACAAGAACTTGAAGAGAGATGTGGCCATCCTATGGCTGTATACAATATTTCTGTATTGGTCTGTCTGTCTTCCCTGATAGTTCCTAATGATTTCAGCAATTTGCTCCTCAAACTTTTTTTTTTTTTAGCTTGTGTTATTATGAATTTAGGTTTAATTGCCAAAGGTAATGATTTTTCATTTTCTTTAAATAAATGACTGTCATATTTTAATCTTTTTTTTTTTTTCCCTAAAAAAATTTGTTGGGGGAATCTAATACATTGTCACTCAATCACTTCACATCTGTGAGCTTATCAATTTCTTTCAGTAGTGCGATAGGTTTGTGATGATTAACTTCTATTTACAAAAGCTGTGCTGATTCTTCTCCATCACATCAAACTTACTTGTGTGCCTGCAAATTGCATTTTTGATATCCCTGTTTTTCCACAACAGAAATAAAGTTTACTGTTCTGAAATTCCTTACATCACCCTAGAGCCTTTTTAAAGAACTGTAATCACAATCAATTCCTCCAGTGCCTGGCCAATTTAAACTACAGGTTATACAATACAGTAATTTGGCTATTTTGAATTTTAGTTCATTAACTCTTGGCATCTTGTCCTGACAATTTGTTCCAGTTGTTTCTATTGATTTGTTTCAAAACCTTCTCCTGACATGTTAATTTGAGACAGTTTTTCATACCTATTCGCACTAAAAATAAGTGCTTCTAATGTGGTAACCTCTCAAAGCTCTTCCGCAACACACACCACTGCAGAGATCATAGTTAGCTTCTCTGATATTGCTTTATTTTTGATAACTGCTCATTTTATAATTCAGTCTTCAGTCACTGAGCACCCCTTCAGACTTCCTGGCAACCTTTGTAATGCTGATGTATTTGAGCAAGTATTTAGTGCTACCTTTGATGTTTTCAGCAATTTGTTCCTCAAACATGTTGTTTGGGGGAGGGACATGACAACACTTGTGTTATTATGATTTTATGTTTAATTGCCAAAGCTTATGGTTTTTTCCTTTTTCTAAAATTTTGTTTAAATGTCTCTCTCACTTTTGTTGTTTGGTTTTTTTTTAACAATTTCCTTTACTCTGATACTGTGTATTTGAATTGCCACTATTCCACTTAAAACATTTTAACCTTCTGCATGCTTTCTTTTCTAAAACAAAAGATAAAATTTTAAAAACCTCTCATTGTCACGTAGTTCTCTTTTCAAAGTTAGACTTTACTGCAGTCAGTTTTTCATGGTTTTTTTCTTACAAAATTGCTGCGCAATAGTTACCACCTGTATGGTGTCCTCTGCACCGCAAGAAAATAAAAATAATCAGAAATGGTGTCTCCTTTCTGGAGTTCTTTCTAAGATGTTGTGCCAAATGAAAGCCATATCTAAAAAACACAGCCTCTGCAACAGTCTGTTTGACAGCTTTTACATATGCAGTCATCTCCGTTACCTCTTGGTCTAGAACTCAGCTACCACTAGTCTGGCATGAATTGCTACCCGCAGGTACTCTCGTTAACTGTACTTACTGACAGTTACATTTTTACCTTAATTAATTCTACTATTTCATCTATGTATAGCTTTACTCTTTATCAGCATGCCTTACTCCATCATTCCTACTTAATTTATACCCTTGGAAAAAAACCCATGCATTTACTGATTATCTTCTTCCTATTCAGTTTCCGAGATCTGTTCTGACAATGATTTGAAGGTGATATTGCAGAATACTCGCTTCCATGTTTAGGTGTCCAGCATTTGTGTGTCATAATTTTCTTACTTTTAAAAGGAGTTGGGAAAGATTCTGCAGAGTACGTCTCATCTCCTTGGAACTCTTTTAAATCTGAGTTATACCAGCTGAGAAGTGAAGGCTCTCTTGGCTGTTGGTCTTGTTGGGGGTAACAACGCCATCCGCCAAGAGTCAATTCCAGCAGCATAAGCTTAACCTTCACCTGCTGGCGCGCGGAGCTGCTGGGTGAATCAATAAGGTCCTCACAGAGAAGCCCTATGGTCAGTGGTGGAAAGGAGGGATGAACCAGCACGGTATTCCAAAAGAATCTTTCCTCAAAGGAACAGACACGGTCTTAGAAAACACAGGTTGCCTTAGCGTAGGAATAATCTCCTTCTAAAGGGGGTGAGAGGCCTCAGGCTGGAGCGCAGCCCCGGGGAGCGAGGGGATGCGAGACGCCAGCACCAGAGGAGCACTTCAAGCACATGCCACGAGGTCAGGGTTGGAAGAACATTTCTCTCAAACATTCACTCCCTTGACATAACACTGCACATTTAAAAGCCCCTTCTTTCAGCTTTTTGTTTTAGGAAGGTTATTGGTTTACTACAAGTAACCTCCCACCTCCTGCCATCTAATCCTTTCCAAACTGATTTCTTAGACTCCAAAACGTATTTTCATAAAGGTGCCAAGGGGCTGATTAGTTTATTTAGGTGTATGGACAAGCTGTAATGCACTGAGACAGTCAGTGTGATGTAAAGGGAAGCTCAACTACAGATGCACTCTGGGAGGATTCAATCAATTTTACCTCCTTATATCAAATATATGTGACGCCAAATTTCCACAGACAAAGTATAGACCCAAACATTAGGGCATGGTTCCAGAACTGGACCAAGGCTCCAGCTGATCACAGTTGTCATCTCACACTCCATGTGAAATATTTAGTGTTACAAGAAGACTTTTTTTTTTTTTTTAAGATGACAACGACACATACGCATCCTCAGAAAACATACTTGCTTGCATGCACCACATATAAAACAGCTGTGTTCAGTGGCATTAATTTTACTTTATGATCTCTAGTACATGAAGGTCTTGCTTATGTAAACTGCAGATGAACACATTATTTTGGGGGGTATTTCTGTCTGAGACACACATGCGGGTAAGGTGACCTCCAACTGAAACAAAGAAATTCTCAAATTAATGAATGACCTCAACTCTCTTTCATGAGCTTTTATAAGAGCTCATGCACACAAGCACATGCATGTGGATACTGATTGTTTGGTGTTGTTTTTTTTTTGCACAAGTCAATACCAGGTCTGGATACGAAGGCATATGCTTAATTGTGAATATGTAATTCAGCATGTGCAAGACAGAGACAGTGAGAAGAGGCAGAAAGAAATGCAGGTTGATGTGTGTCTGCGAAACCTGGGGTAAGTGCAAGGCTGAAGGAGCTTTCAAGGAAGAAGGACCCAATTTGTATCTTCATCGATAATTGGTTTGTTTGTGTGGAGCGAGCAGGCGGCTCAGGCGGAAAAGGCAGTGGAAGAAAGTGATGGAGTGAAACAGCAAGGGCTGCGATTCCCTGCCTGATGAGTTGGAGAGAAATTGTCAGTAACTGAGGTAGGTCCCAGAGGGGTTCATTAAGTGACTGGCCATTCACAGTACCCTGCCACTTCTGACCTGGAAACATTAACGTGAGGCCAGTGTTACACGCAACACACAAGGATGAGTGTGTGTGGGAAGCACGGAGCACACGCCAGTAAGCAAGCTGAAGTCCTGTGACACGTTACATGTGTCTGTCCTGCATGGGAAAATACCCCCCTTTTGCTCGCAGGTGGCCGCACTCCCAGTGCGTGTCGGCAAACCTGTCCCTGCTGCCGCCGAAGGAATCGCTCTGGCACTCACAACAGCACTGCGCAGCTGAGACAGGAGACCTGAGACAGGACATTTGACCATGGAAGGACAATGTCAGAGCCCCAAAGGAAAGGACAATGATGACTGGAGAAGACAGGCGAGAGAAAACTACCTTTGCAAAAAATAATGAATGTTTACCAGGAAACCAGATGACTGCTGGGACCAAGACGAGCAGGTAAAGGAGGAGTAGGGAAAACCAAAAGAGAGAAGGAAGGGAAGCTTAGCGAATCGCCCCATTTTTTTGTCATTTAAAATCTGAGCATTTTAAAAAAACATCTAGCAGGCTTCAATCTTGAGCTATACTTGGAATACAGAGTTTAGAAATATAGCTTAAAAATGTCATATCATCCATCTAACAGAGTTATCCAGAAGAAACAAATGCTCAAGTCTGCATTGATGATCTGAGTTTGCAGCGAACGGCATTTGCACTGGCCAGTGGGAGAAGTGAGAGTAGGAAGAGCATCAGGGGAATACAAGATACCTGCCTCAACCACAGCTCATGTGTAACGTGATAAGGGAACAAAGAGACATCCCCAGAGCACTCAGCTTAACCTCTATTAACAAAATGATTCCTACAAATATGACTGAGTCACCTCTCCAAAACTATGTTCACATACTCCTTATGCATATGACTACCTCAGTCCTTCTAAAATCTGAGTCTTTTCACATCCTTCATTTGCCTCCACTGGAATACAATCACAGGATCTTAAGCATTACCATTCAATCAAAAAGCATTTTAAAAGGCTTAACAGAAACTTAAAAGACAAAACTCAAAAAACCCCCAAACCAACAGCTAAAGATACTCACAGGCTGAATGGCTAAAGGAAAATACACTGGCAAGTTAGAAGCAAAGTATCCGAAGGAAGAGATGAACCAAAAAGATATGGAATGTAGTTTAAAAGCTGCAGAGGAGAATTCTCTCACATTAAAAGTTACAAGACTGTCCAGGAGGGACAGCACTGACACTCAGATATTCAGCAAGCAGACTTCAGAAAGCTGAAGGGGTGAGAATACGGGAGCTAAACAAATTCTGTAAGAGGGAAGGGAAGCAGTGACTTTCATGTTGTGAAACACAGCAGAACAGAGTCAACAACATTATGAAGTGAACTGAAATAAGGCACAAAAATTGCATGAAGGAAACGTATCTGTACTTCTCCAATGGTACTTATCAGGATGTAGTCAATTATTCATAAGCCAAGCCAAAGAAAATATTGGGGTCTAGATATAGGCAGGTTGAGTACGCAGTCCCAAAGTTTTGAGAACTTGTGAACAAGTATGTAGATAAAAGCATTGACCTTTGCCTTGCTGTAGCTTTTTTAAACTTTGTCTTCAGGGCATGTCTTCATGGCCACCTCTGTATTTGCACAAGACATGAACAACATGGACCTCTGCTTCTGGCAAGTCCTACAGGCACTACAGGGTCTGCTGCCATCCCCAAACGGCGTTTGAGAACAACCGAGCTGAAGAACTCTATGCTATTTCATTGTCCATTTATTCCTTCACATCATCACATTCAACATAGGAAGATTTTGACTTCAGCAGGGTCTTTCAAATGTGTTTTGTTTTTTTCGGGAATAAAAAAAACCCCCAGTACCCATACACTAGAGTTTTCCACGAGCCCACGGATAAATGGCCCCAACCTGCGCAAACTGAAATCAATATGAGTGACATCCACCCTCCTCAGTATGCAGACGTGTCTGGACATAGAGGTCCTGGCAACCACACACCCTGTAACTCTTATTTTGTCTGTGGGAGCAAACAATTCCCCTGGGGCAGAACCATCTACTCTGGTCTCCTTCCAACAGTCTTCTAATTTAAGCATGCACCAGGTCTAATAGTATTTTCCTGAATTAACTTGCTTTTACATTGCAAAAATCAAAAAGAAGCAAACTATGCTTCAGGAAAACACTCCTAATAAACAGCTTTTATTGTTTATGTATGACCTCTCTTCATCTACTCAGAGCGAAGCTTTCTGTAAGCATTGTCAATGGACTGCTCTCTACCAGCAGACAATTTACTAAAAGATACAGATCAGGAGAAGTAGGACTTGGTAATCATATATTAGTGTTTTTTAAAATAAAAACTGACTCCAAGTTTTCTAGTCAATTAAACGCATCCGGCACATCATGTATGTGATGTAATGACAGCTCAAGACTAGAAATGCTTTTGATGCATTATTAACCATAAAAAAGGCATTAAATACCAAGCTTGAATGCCATAGGGATGCATATTTCAATAGAAATTATTTTTCAATATATGCTTAAAGTTTATTTTGGTAAACAGATGACTGTGGGCTGTCACAGATGGAGACAGATTTATGTTTAGTTGGAGTCTTTTTGAAATGAAGGAAAATAACTGGACTTGTTGAACACACCAAAGGAACATAATTCTTTCTCCCAGCTGAGAGAAGGCTGAGTGGTAGCTTGGAAGCTGCTCTAGTTTGGAATATTAATTTCAGGGTGACAGTTGGAAATAGAAAAAAAGAAAAAAAAAAGAAAAAAAG
>NW_009623406.1:0-19980 GCF_000690535.1 Cariama cristata
GCTCCCCGCCCCGGGGGGCCGCGGCTTCCCTCTGCCCCTTCGCGCCTCAGGCCGGGCCCAGGCCGGGGGCTTCCCTCGCAGTGGTGCCGGGCGAAGGCCGAGCTTGCTTCTCCTCCGGCCCAAGCCCTCCTTCGCCTGGTCGGGGAAGGCAGGGTGCCTCAAGCTGGTGTTTGTTTCTGGAAGTGACAGCGGAAGCAGCTGTCGGTGTCCAGTTTTAGGACTTGCAGCTCTCTGCTCCGGTTCTGATTACTTACAGGGAAATGACCCTGCGTGAGGCATTAAGGTACTGCAGGCTTCAGTCTCGCTGCCCTGTAATGCCCGCGCTGTTGCTGTTACGGTTTAGCAGCTAATTTTTCTGTGGTGTTAGGCTTCCTACGTGCGCACGCATTTTTATTTCAAAACAGCAGGCCGGTTTGCTGGGCTCTGTGAGGGTGTGCCTGATAAGGAAAACAACACTTATCTGTGTTGTGCAACTGAAATACAGATTTAGCCTTGTAGATGAACTCATCATTCTTTTAAACGAACTTTGGGATTATTTTTGTCACTCTCTTAGAATACTGATAGTCCAAATAATCTTTATTTTCCAGCAGTTGAGTATTCACTCTGTGTGTTTCAGCTGTGCTAGTGTAATTTGCAGTATTTGAACTCTTGGATTTTTAGCCTCAGGCATCATATGGAGGTTGATATTTTTAAACAGATGTATTTGTTCATGTTTTCTTGTTTGTGTCTTAAAGTAAAACCAGCAATTGCCAAGTACCTACAAGCTCAGTGTGGTTGGCTGTTGCAATGTACTACTTAACAAGCTCTTATCAAGGGACTAAAATACAAAGTAATATGCAAACGTTTTAAGAAAATAATTCTTTTTTATTACATCTGAATAATTTCTATCAGGAGCCCCCTGACATCTGGAAGATTACTGTAATGCTAGTAAAATAAACTGAAATAAAACCTACAGTTTTTTTTTAGTGTATGCAAAGCTACTGGCAATATCTCTTTTTTTTTAATGGGAATCCAGTGTTCTCATTGAGCCATACTGTACGTAAACAGTGTGAGGCCCTGGCTGGGGTGTTTTGGAGTAACTATAGCATACAGTGAAACATAGACTGGTATTTGTAGTCTTACTAACATTCAATGCTGTATCTTATGGAAACTGCTGAATGCCACATGTATTTCTGAATGCTTGTTAAGAGGGTTTGTGTTTTCTTGTGTTCAGTTTTGTTAGCCATATGGACTTCTAAATTCTCCTTTAGAGAAATGGATGGGGGAAGAGGAGGGAACACTGAAGATGCAATGTAATACTTCTGCAAAGGGTTACATGATGGTGGTATATACCATGAAGGAACTGAACTGTGGCCTGAGAGCTGCCTCTCAATCCGCAGGAGCTGCTTTGGTTCTCAGGACCATCTTTTTGCTCAGTGTTAAGCACTGTGATGCTACATGTCCAGAAGTTCTTGCAATACTAGTGAATTTCCAGATGTTGCTGATGTTTCATAAAAACTTCATTTTCACAATGGTTTTAAGGGCTTTTAATGCATATTTACTGGAGATCGGTCTTCATTTGGATAGGCCTTTCTCTCTCTTGCAGTGGAAGACCATCTGTCCTTGTGGGAAGGACTGCATGACAGACCTGTTGTAGCCACGTAGTGTCTCTCACGAGTACCGAACCTAACAGCAAATGCCCAGGTTACGTAGAGGGGTGATGACCAACCAGCCAACCTCCTGGGAACGTTAGACTTTACCAGTTGTCCTGAAAACAATGGACTTCAGTAGCTGTCCTCTGCTTTTATAGTAAGCCTTGGGCTTCTGTGAGAGCTGCACAACTGGATTGTGCGTGGGCCGTGAGGGACTGTGAGAAAGATAATAGTGGAAAGTGGGCTGCTGGGTTATATAAGCAGGCTCCGAAGCTGGCTCTGTTGGTGTGCCCAAATCCTGCCTGGTGCCTGCTCCGGGGGTGAGCTGCAAGCAGATTTGGGTGTCCTGGTGGGCTGCTTGCAGGTGGAGTGTTGGGGTTGTAAAAAAACACTGTTTTGCTGCTCCCTGAAATGTAATTTTTGTATCTCATTTCTTCTTCTGGTGGACCTTCTAGTGTTTGCTTCCTTTATGCTCCTGTGTGTTATATAGAGTAACTGTTTCTGATGGAGGCAATTTTACTTCTTCTTAAGAAGTATGTATGCATGTAAAGTTGGCTGAAGATCAGAAAGAATGGCCATCTGTAAAAATAGCCTTGAATAAAGAGGGGTGACCTATTGTTCTTGGCGTTCCCAACTCCAAAGCAGCTCACAAGCACATACACCAGAAGACAGTAATACAGCTTGCGTAATACTTTGATTTGCCTTTCTTGGAACGTGTTTCAAGTTCCAGAAGTAAAGGTTGAATCTTAAGCTTTAAAAAAAAAACCAAAACAAACAAAAAAACCAAAACCAACAAAACCCCTAAATTTTACTGTATCTGTGGAAATAGAGAATGAGTTTCTGTTAACTGTAAAGGAAACTAATTATTCTGACTATTGAAAACACTTTTCAAAAGTAGACCCTGAAGCTTTGTAGAGGAAGAAACCTTAGAATGGCCTCATAATAGTGGTGCATGTTGTAAGAACAATACTAAAACCAGAGAGTCTTTACGTAGTAAAGCGCTTGAACAGATGTCTGTTATATGTGAGTTATGGGAGTTGTAGGCCTTAGGGACAGAGCACATGACTGTATTATGCTCATGGTTACAGCTTCTGAGTCAGCTAGCAGCAGTAGTTTCCCACATTTGTAGACTAAATGTCTTCTTTTTGTTTGTAGATATGGCTCGTGGACAGCAGAAGATTCAGTCGCAGCAGAAAAATGCCAAAAAGCAAGCTGAGCAAAAAAAGAAACAAGGACATGATCAGAAGGCTGCAGCCAAGGCTGCCTTGATATATACCTGCACTGTCTGTAGGGTAAGAGGAACTGAAGACAAAATACTATTGTAGGCAGGTCTGTCTTCCAGCGTAGAGCAGAATTTTTAGAAGATTATATAGTAGAAACTAAAATACTACTTAAGTGGCTGTCTAGCTTGTTGGTATAAGAATTTGCATCTGTTACGTGACTTGCTTACAGATTGCACAGCTGTGCTGATAATTGAGATACGAGAAAATCTGAGAGGTCATGTACAGCTCTGCTTTGGGTAGTGGTCTTGCCTTTTGAATTGCAGGGGTCTGCATGTGCTGTTAGTACGACGTATAAAATGTAAAAGGTGTGAGATCACTTCCTGTTTAATCTCCAAATGGAAGCATCTTTTCTGTGTGATGGAATTGGCCTGTCTTAGTATCGCTGGTTATTGATGTTAATATAGAGAGGAAAAGTGGCAGTGGCAAAAGCTTTATTGTAAGTTTGATACACGGTAACTTCTACTAGAATAAATTACTTGACAAGGGAACAGAAATGGGAGCACTAATCAGATTATACTTTCCTTCTGGCTGGTTTTCATGAATGTGCTCATTTTGGAGCTGAAGGATAAACTTGCCATTTTCACTTAAATAGTCAGTCCCAGAATAGATTTGTCACTTTGAATGTCTTAAATAAGATTCCAAATTAAGGGCTGCTCACTTAAGTACTTGTAGCCGGCTCCTCCTCTTGTAAAATCAGGCTGTAGCAGCAGTCACTTTGGGCAGTTGATGCCTGCAACTGTGTAGTAGCAATGGCCTGGGATAGCTTGTGCTAAGTAGAGAATCAGTCTATGCCACATAGCTCTTTGGCCTATTGATAAACAAAAGAAATAGCTTTCATAAAGATTTGATTCTTAAAAGGATAAATATTTTATCTTTTAGATGTTGAAAAAGAAAATGGTAAGGTGGTAGGTTTTCCACCAAACCAGCATGTGAAGTGTAAGATCTGCAGGGAAATTTCTAGCAAGAATAATACTGTTGATGAACATGCTAAAACAGTGTGACAGTAGTGCTTAAAAGCACTTCTCTGAAAATCTGAGGTTAAATACTCTCTCTTAATCTGCAGCTAAATTAATGGTGCTTCTGTCACTAGAGCAGTGTCATTGAGGAGACAATTTGCTTCAGGAAAAAGAAAATAAAACATAGGCAGGAACAGGTTTTGTAGAATTAACTCTTGTACTGTGTATAAAGTTAAATGTCTCTCTTTAATCAGACACAAATGCCGGATCCCAAGACCTTCAAACAGCACTTTGAAAGCAAGCATCCTAAGACTCCACTTCCTCCAGAATTGGCTGATGTTCAGGCGTAAAGTTGTCTACAGGTCATTACCTTATTTTTTAAATGCTTGTCTGAGAAGGGTGTATGATTAATCAGTTTTTTTACCACCATCAACTGGGCCTTAAAACTTGCTTTGTTTAATTTCATATGAAAATTAACTATAGGTTAAAGTTATGCCCCTGAACTGTTACACAGGAGAAGCAAGCTAATACTTACATAGGTGAAATGGCTGTGGCATTTCACTGTATGTGGAGGTTGTTTTAAAAGGGATTAATGTTATTTCAAATGGTCATCCTTAGAGTTGTAGGAAGACTTTAGTACTAGTTCTTGCTTTGAAATGTTAGTTTTGCTTTCAACAAAATACATATCATAAATAGAATCTGTCTGTTGCTACAAAACATGTAATGGAAGTAGTTGTTTGGTATATTTCCAACAATGGAGCCTTTTTGTTCCTGAAGCTATGCAAGTGACTGCAGATTTTTCTGCATTCAAATATAAAACTTAACCTCTGTGTTAACTATAGAAGAGATTTCCCAATAGCCAGTTGTTAGGCTGTAACTGAAAATGGTTATAACAAAAGACTGAAATGAGGTAAAAAGCAGTATTCTGGTATTTCATTCACTCAAAGGTAAACAGCATTGTGTAACAGTTCAGCTTAACTGAGTTATTCTTGTTTTTTGTAGGTGAAATCATGGCACCTATTGACTCTTCTACTGTCAGACCTTACATAACAAACCTGCAGCTGCTTTTCTAAAACTGTTGATCAGCAAAAATGAAGGGGCTACAGAAACATTCATATTTTTATGCTGTTCCCTCTTGGGCTTCATGCAAAGACAATTCTGTGTAAATGTACAGTTGTGCCCTATTTGGAGATCCTGAAAAATCAGTCCATACTTGTTATAAAAAATTTTTTACAATTGTAATTATATTGATGTTCATATTGTGTAAAATAACTCATTTAATAAAGTAGTACTTTGATTTTACAATATCACAGATTAAATCCTTGTAGAAGTTCTGTTTCTGCATTATCTGCCTTATAAAATAATAAAAAAGACAAAGTGGAATTTTCCCCATCCTGCCAAAACATGAGCAGTATCGTTCCACTGAAAGTAATGTACATTACAGTAAATTAATCTTAAGTGAAAAGGGAAGCTGCTCAGATTTCCTGTTCAGTGTGCTGCCTGCTTGAGCCTGGTCACTAGTGGTCAAGTTGTTGGCTCAAGGCGCAGCAGACTCCCTAGAAGCTGCATGAGAATTGTGAGACTTCCTTCTACAGTTTTTGTCCTGTCTGTTGGAGTCTAATAAGGCAAGCCATTTTGAATGGGATTCCTGTGCTGTGAGGGATCATGTTCCTTGAAGTCGTGCACTGGAGAGACTCTGGTTATGCTTGTTATCCTTTATACTTGGCAGATGGCTGAGGAAGCTGAGAGGTGGCACGATTCAGTGCTTCTGGGTATGCTGGCTTGAAAAATGCTTGCAAATACTAGGTTAAAGCAACTCTGCTTAGTTGAAAAATTGATTTGAAAAGATTTTTAATGATATTTTGAGCAGTCAGCCACACATGTTCCCCCTCAAATGCATCTGGTTATTTCAGTAGCAACTCTTCAAGAAATATGCAAAGTAGCCAGCCATTAATAACCTTTCTTCACAACCAGCTTAAAATAAGCCTGTTGGAGAAGAGCCAAAGTAACTAAAATAATATGGCTAGTTTAAGAAATCGGATGTGATTGAAGTTGCATTGACAAGAAAAAGCTGGATAATAACTCTCTGGCCAAGAACATTTGAGCAGCTAAACATAATAACCCTTAAAGTGTTCTGGGCTCAGTTCTAATCCCAGATGTACAGCACAGAAGTACTGGAGAAACATCTGAATTGTGCTAGAAGGTCTGCTATACAAAATCACATCTTTGGCATTTGGAGGGGGCTTATTTAAGAGCTTAAGTTTTGACCTTGCAGTAAGAAGCAATACTAGAATTGCTGTGATTTACTGGAGTTACAATGGGTATAAAAATTCTGGCAGTCTAAGTAACCCTTGCTGCGCAGCAGGACTGTACATCTGACCTTCAAATGGCTTCCTGAAATCTAGGACCGTAGTCTCAAAGACTCATTCACTTAAAAGAATGCACTTGGTATTTTATTATATAAAGTCAAAGCCTTTGTCTTTGTCCACTCATTTGCTCTTTATTGAACTACTTCTGTGGGACTAGCTTCCTGTCCTCTTTGCTGTGACAGTATCTCTGTAAATACTTACTTTGGCATAAGGTTTCTCTGTATGATAGTCACTCCAGGATAGCCTGTATTCCACTTAACTTTTATAGATAATGTTCTCCTCTGAGAGTAATCCACTACTGCACTTGTACACCTGACATCAGAATGTAACGCTTCATTTATTTTTCGTTAATGTTATCAATACATATATCCTGACAAACTGGCTCCCACAAGGCGAGAAATCTGCTCTTGACCTTTGTGCTGTATGGGGAAGAGGTACTTAAATGTTCTGATGTTGTAGTTTGTCTAAAAATATGCTGAGTGCAAATGGATAAAGACGTTTCTTGCACTGATTGGTATTTGGTAATCTGGTTTTACTTTGGAAAATGTTCTGGGATGTATCCCTATAGCTTGGTCCCAAGATGAAGTATATGTTCTATTCCTCCAATTCAGATTGTGTAGCATTAAATAAACAGATTTTGTTTCGTAAATAATCTCTCTTAATGAGCACTGAAGAGCTGGAAAGCTGCATCGCTAGTGGGATAGTTAACTTCAGTTAGAATTGTATTTTCAAAACTTAATGATGCTTCAGTTGAAAATACCCTATGAAATGATGGGGGGCTTTAATGTACTTAGAAGGCAAGGGTGATCCTCAGTTCAATAAGATCCCTGGCTGCAGTGGCTGCAATCTCAATTACAGAAATAAATGAAAGCTATGACTGAATTGTTATAAAGGCTTTATAAGTAGAGGGGGAATGCTATCCGAAATGCGGGAATTGTCCTTATTTAGAATATCTGCAATACGCCTTGTACCTAAAAGGTCAGAGGAAGGACTAGGAGCTCCTCATCTCTTCCTCATCTGAACGATGGCACCCTGTTACCTGGCTAAAGACACAGTTGTACATTGTAATGTGTCTGATTAAAGAGAATTAAAAAACTAAAATGTAAAATGTCATACTTACTGCCTGCTTTTAAAAACCAAGTATTACTGCACTTGCAAAATGAACTTGAAGCTGTCTAACTTTACCAGAAAGAAAAAGAGGCATGGAAAGTTGCCCATGTTCCCTTGAGAAAGATTCCTCATTGTGCAGGGACAGCATTTAGGTAAAGGGTTCTTATGGTGTCAGTATGGGCATCAGCTGTCATGGATACTTGTGGAGCAACTTTAAAAAGTGATTTTGGATTTTCGGAAGCCTGCATCTCTTCTGGGAATCTTTAAGTGGCATCTGAAATTGCATTTTAAGCAGGGCTCTTACTCTGTAGATCCCAGAGTAAAAGTTAGCACATGTGATTATGATGAGGCCATCTCAGCCACTACTGAGTAATCAAGAACCGTTTTGCAATTTGTGTTACTCAGACTTACTTAGGCTGGTTTCTGTACCTCTGCTTTACCTGTTTCTTAAGAGTTTCTGGTTTCTTGCTATCAAAAAGTTGTGTGAAAAATCTGAAACAGAAGGTGAAGACAGTTACCATGTAGCCTTAAGGAAATAGTTGACTTTATGCAATGCTCTTGAAACATCCCTGGAGACTATCCCTTTTGGTTATTTGCTGTTGGGCTGAAAACACTTCAGCTCAAGTAAAGCTAATGACCACGGGCTGTTTGCAAACCACACAGTAATGAAGGAATTTGTAGCATTTCTGTGAAGTATATTGAATTGTTTTCCCATCTTGATAAGAAGAGCTAATAGATGGAATTTCTTTTATCATCAAATATCAATAGGCTTGAGGTCTGTTTTGTTTCCCATTTTTACAGAAACAAATTGGGAAGTATTTGGCTTTACTAGAAGCCTGGTCTTCCCGAGGTCTGACCAGTAAACTCGGATCAGTCCTACAGAATCAACAAACAAAGTAAAGGTCAGCTTGTGTTTCTGTCCACTCAGCCCCGTTCTGCTGTGTATCATTTGGGGGGCCTTTGATTTACCTGTTGAGAAACTTAGCAGGTTTTGCAGCGGACTTTGAATTCAGCCACAAAACTCAGCTTTGGACTGGTATTCAGGGTGTGCTTTTCCATACTCTGTAGCACCATCAGCAATATTGCTCTCGTCCAGGCAGTGGGGGGGTGTCAGGTTCTGTCTGTGGAATTTTACTGTCTGTTTTGAAAATTATTTGGCAATTTTTTAATGCGTTGTCTATTGTGTTAGGAGTTTTATGTAGATAAGGCACAATAGAGACTCACTGAGGGAGTTGCGTTATCTTGGTAGCTTTCAAAAAAAGGTGGAATGGATTGGGTGTATATTTTACAATTCTCTTATGTGGCTTTTAGCATTGGGGTTTCTGGGAAAGAAGGAATCCATAGTTGTCCCAACCGTGTTATCTGACAAGAATCTGTTCAAGCAGTGTCTTAGCTTTTTCAGGAAATATGGCACAGCTTTCCTCTGACAAATACGTCCATTAAATACGTAAAGTTAAGGTCCATACAGCACTTTGATGGCACAGCAAACATGTTTGTGTGTTCCCTGTTCACAGCTGTTAGAAAATCTCTAACAGTGTGCAAAACATCACTAAATGCTGGAGATCTTTCAGAGGAGTAAGGACTAAGGGAAATCTCAAAAAGTTACCTAGGCCATCTCCTTGCTCTCAAATCTGCGAAGACTGTAACTAGCAAGTCTTTAACTCTAAAAAGCTTCCTATGAGAGGGATCCCATGACCTTGTAAGCAGTGTGTACCACTGTTAAAACGTACAACTGGAAAGTTATCACAGCAAGAGTTCATCCCTGGGAGTTAAGTCAATTACTTACTGTCCTTATTGGCAGTAGATGTGATTGTAGTGTGCCCTCATTTGAACGTTGCTATCATGTTCTCCTTCTAGTCTTCTCTTTTAAGTAAACCCACTTAATTGAATCACTCTTCATAGGTCACGTCCTAAGTCTAGCAATTGTTGGTGCTTTTCTCTGGATCCTCTCCAGTTTAACTGTGCTCTTAAATCGTATGGTCCAAAATGTGACCCAAAGTGCTGGCTGAGGCTGGTGCAGAGCAGCTGGAACAATTAACTTCTGGCACTTGCATACACTAGTACTGCTAAGACACACTGGAATTATATTTGCCTTTTTGCCACAGCATCACATTGACTCGCATTCGTTCCTGGTCTGCGAACAGCCCAGATCCGTTTCAGTACCACTAACGATCTCCATTTTGTGCCTGTGTGTTTAGTGCGGGCATACCTGTCTCTAATGGATCTCAGACCGAATTTATCAAGATATCAGCATTCTAGACCTGTCTCCTGTGCTGTTTACAGTTCCCCCAAGTATGGTATCATGGGGAAGTCTTGCAAATGTCCTCTTTTACTCTATAGTGTGAGTTGTTCATGAGCACACTGGTGGGACAGATCCCAGGCAAAGCCTCGCGGGACCCTGCTTCAATATCTTCCCAAGTTCCCAGTAAGCCTTTGGTAATTGCTTTTTGAGAGCATTTTGTACTGCTGTGATTCTACTTATGGTCTGTATGGATTGAAGCCCCATACTTCAGCTGTGAGGACTTCACAGAATGACAATGTCAAAGGCCTTTACAGCAACAGGGAGATTTGGGGTCTTGTGCAGCTGTGGCCACCAGCCCAGTTTTCACGAAGGAGGAAATGGGTGGCATGGGGTACGGCATACTTTGTTCCTGACAAGTCCACGTTGGCTGGCTGTTGCTGGGTTACTTTTCCATGTGCGTTTACAAATAGGATTTTATAAAAATTATTCTAGCCTTTTTCCAGTTTCAGGTTGACTGACAGTGTCCCCTTCTTTTTAAATTCCTTGTGTGTGTCCCACTGCTCTCTTGGACTCTTTTCTGTGCTCAAAGACTCATGGTCCACGCTGACATGGCTGATTGCCGGAGCATCCTAGGCTAAGAGTAAGCAGCTATTGCCAACTTGAATAACATCTAAGTCCTCTGAATACTTCAACTTACTCTTTCAACTTCTTAGCATGCTTTGTTTAGTTAACTTTTGACTGAAGTCAAAAGTGCTGTTTATTACTTATTTGTAAATCTTATCTTTCATTTTCTTTCCTTCCTCATCAAGTAATGTACCTATACTTAACTTTATCTTTCCCGAGATATTTATATGCTTTGTATCTGCCTTTTAGAACCTCAGCGGTTTTTTTGACTCTGCTAATGGAGGTGTTCCTTTGTTGACTTTTGAGCCGTCTAAAACCCAGTCACTTACCTATCTCTCAGGATCCACACTCTTGCATTTATAACACCTTGCACAACCACTGAGGCCAACTCTTTGAAAATCCTTTTGAGGTTTTTTGTTGTTTGTTTTTTTTTTTTTTTCACAGTTTGCCCATCGTGAAGCTGTCAGAAGCTGTATATACTCTGTCCTGATCAGTTCGTGTCCCAAATGTGCCAGAGCTGCAGACCTTGTCATTAAAGTTTGAGCTCTGCTAAGTATTTACTTACCCCCATGTTGGCAGTGAGAAAGACACTACAGACCGGGCTGGTGATAAATCTCCTGAATGTGCAATAGCTGTTATGCTGTATATAAAACTATATAGCACTAGTTATGGTAAATGCTTGAGTGACTTTTCATCAGATGTCATTCTGACCGTTTCTTCCTCTGGTTTTCAAGACTGTCCCTAAACTTTAATCATTGCTGTCCTTTTCCATACGGGTGCCGATGTCAACCAACCCCTCACAAGAGTATATCGTGTCTGTCTTCTTTACCTTTTGTTTATTGACAACAGGGTAATACCCAAGCTGCCTTTGTGTCTTATACAGTGCTTTGCAAAATGAAGGTATGCCAGGAAAACAAATGGATGTTAATTGCACAGCATACTTTCAGGCCGACAGGATGGGCCTTAATTTTTATCTTCTTATTCCTCATGTGCCTTCAAGTTCCAGTAGCTACTACCTGCTGATAGTTTTAACTCTCTTTTGGTATACATGTTTTCTTTAGCTCTAAATGGTCACTGCATATTTTGCAACAACGTGGTTACTTTGTTTTGGATTATTTGTGGATCTTTTGAAGCGTGAAAACTGAGTATTTATTTCCAACCAAGAGAATAATTGAAGAACGATGTCTTCTGAAAGAAAGAAAAAAAGTCTAAAATGTTTGTGTATGTCCTGCTGGTGTTCAGAATTATTCTTATCATTACTCACTTTCTGTTACAGTAATGCTTAAGGCAATGGCACTTTCTGTTGCTGAAGGAGATACAATTCAGATTTCATGTCACAGCTGGCGGTGTGCGGCTTGGGAACTGACCGCGGCTGTCTCTGTGCAATGGAGCTCCTCTTCTCTCCACACAGAAACAGAGGGAAAAATAAGTTACATTTGTGACTAGATTTCACTTGCTGTATTTTGTATGTAGAAAGTAAATTTGGATTGTTTGTGATTTTAGAAAAAATTGCTTAACCCTTAGATACTTTTTCTAAAGGGTGCCTACTGCTGCTATTAGCTCCTATCAGACCAATGCTAGAAGAGAATATTTTTCTTAATGAGGTCTAAGAAATACTATTTATTAAGGACCATATTAAGAAAGGTTAGGAAATAGTACACAGCTGCTTTTTGCTGCTGCAGTAAATCATTCAAAGAATTTGCTATTAAGCATCTGAAAGAATGTGACACTGTTTGGATCAAAACTGCCACTAGTGAACGAGGACAACTTTTCAGCTTCTGGACTGCTTTCTAAATGGACAAAGCATGCCTGTATTTTTCTCAAGTAATAATTGAATTCTACATCACTGAAGTCAGTAGGAACTTAATTTTGTCATGTGCTAAATATTCACGTGCATCTGCAGAAAGCTGCTAGCTTGAACACCTTTATGAAATCTATAAATCATATGTGTTACTAAAATCAGTTTAACTGACTTCTGTCAATCAGAAGACAATTTCTGCATGCCTAGGAGATGCAGTAGTCTGTCCTAGAAAGCATATACAGTGCTGTACCAAGGCAGACTTCACAAACTGTAGTTGATAAAAGTCCTAAGATGTTTTTGGACTACAGTCACTGTCAATCCTCAAAATTTCTCCTGGTCTTTGATCATAAGCCTCATAATTGGAAGCACCGTGTGGGCAATATGACTCTGTGGGCCTCACAGATGCTAGTCCCCCATGGACAGAGATTTGGAAAACACTCGTTTGGACACTTCTGAAATTAATTGTCTCTCTTGCTTGCTCTGTGGCTCCAGGCATTTTCTCAGGACCCAAACATCTCTGTGTTGTCCCCCCCTTCCCCACCTGGGCTGGGTGAACAGGTAGGAACGCAATCATGTAACAGTAAAATTGTCCAGTGTAAAACTACTAACTGCAAATACTGCCTTGATTGCACTGTCTATTTTTAGTCAGTGGTGGCCCGACTTCACCTTTCACTCCTATGAAGGGACAGAAGCAACCTGGCATCTGCAGAGGTACTTTCTGGGGCTGCTGCTCCTGAACGCAAGCCTCACGAGCGGCGTAACTAGTCGTGTCGAGCTGGCCCTAGGCCCGAACTATTAAAACCCTTGGCTGAAGATAGCCAAATTTGCAGAAAGGGAAGTATCTTAAAGGCAATCCTGTTGTTCCTATTTGTCAAAATAGGCAGCTGGCAGAGGAAAGGCTCTCTGTGTCATTACAGGGGAGGGTGGTGGGTTAGAACTGCAGAGTAACCTCCCGTAATGCTGGGCACCAGAGAAACACTTGAGAAATGCCCAAACCACAAAACAAATTTCCATTGGTGCTTGTATTTCTTTGGTCAGGAAGGAGAATTCTTGCTGAAGCATCTGATACCGAGTGCCTGCCCCAAACGTGCTCGGTGTCAGAGCTTTGGCCATGGCTCTGTGGGCAGCAGAGCCGTTTTTAGCTCTTGCTGCCCGGGGCGAGGTGGTCCTTCTTCTGCCTCCCTCTTCCCTTCCCTGCTCCCAGCTGCCAGCCCCAACATCACCCATGTCAGGTGCTTACGGGGCACTTTCATGAGCAAAGTCAACCCAGCAGCCCAACAGAAAACCATCCCTTTGACTTTTTCCAGGCAAGTGAGCAAAGTCAGCCACTGGAAGAGTCTGACAAACCGAGGTGCCCATGTCGGGGAGGTTGTGGCTGGGAGCAGGGAAGTGGCAGGGAGTCTGTATTTCTGTACGAGATCAGCAGAGACAAACAGCTTTCCCTTGACAGCTGCCATGCCTGAGGAAAGGAGAGGGAAAGGTGGGATCCCAATTAGAGACTGTAAGAACAGTTCACCATGCGTTTGCTTACATTAAATGTTTGCTTTTGAGCCCTTGAGGCTGGCTCAGAATTGATTGATTGCTAATGATGGTCAAGGTCCATTTAAAGGCAATAAACTAATAATGTCTTGAAGAGATTGTGCTTTGTATGGCACCCGTGACAGATATTTTGCAAGTACCAACACACCATCCATCTAACTAATGTGGTAATGAATGTGCTAAGTGCTTGGGTGATATTTTTTTTTTTTCCTCTTCTATCCCTCCTTGTTGTGGGTATGTCTATACCAGACCTCCACATGCTGCATTGATCCTTACCCAGATACTGATCTCTCCAAGTACTCTTGAACAGGCTTGTGTATAATTGGTGTCTCAGGAAGGGAAAAATTGGATAGAAACTTAAAGAAAGCTGATGCTGAGACTTCCTTGTCAGCAGGGAAGTTAATGAGCTGCTTTTGACCAGAATTTGACTCCAGCAGATGGCATGCTGTAGAGCTGGCAGGGAGAGAAAGGAAGTCCTTCCATTTCCAGGAAGCTCCATGGGAGGAAGTGAACAGGAAAGCCCAACAAAGCAGTCACCGTTCAAGAGGAGACTAGAACAGGGAAACGGGAACATCAAAAAGTGCCACCAAAAAAACCAAAGGTCGGCCGTGAACTCAAGAGCCAAAAAGAGTGCTGCTTCCCAGAAGTTCTTTGCAAATGGCTCTGGCTCTCAGGCAGGTATAAGGTCTACCAAGAGCTTGTTGGCTTAGTTGCTAAAACTGATTATGAGAAAGTATTGAAATGTTATTCCTTCTGAAGGTTAGTTGTCCAGCTTCTTGAAACAAGTAAAGCTGTTACTGTCCCCCTGGAGAGTGAATGGAAGCAGATTATAATGAAACAGATGGTGTAGAATTTAACTTAAAATGAAGATTCTTCATTATTGAGATTGGTCTGTCTCAAGCCACGCTTCAGGCATATTGGTATGTGGAGACATTAAACAGATAATCCCAATGGTTACGCTTGGTTCAATTTCTTAGTTACCAGATTTCAGAGTGCTGGACACATCATTTATTTTTGAGATAGGCATCTCTTCTTTTTCCTAAGCTATAGTAATCCCCATGTATTTTAACAGGTGGATCCCAATCTGTGGATTCATACTGTGTAGAAACAGCCCTTGTTTTAATTCAGGAAGGTATATCAAAACCAGCATTATTATTTATATTCTTTTTGTCTTCCAATGGCTACCATTTTCTAGTCTCTCCATTCTTATGGCAGACTTTTCCTCATCCCCATTTCCAGCCAGCTTTCTAGAGCTGTATAAGTCTTTCCTCTTCAAAACCATGAGTCAGCTACCATTTTTACTCTCAATAACTCCTCAATCTGCCTCTTTACAGTGGAATAAATCTCAGCCCCTCTCTCTGACATTTCCATGTGAATGTCTAGCCAAAAAGCTGTAGCTCCATACTGCTGAAAGAAATCTCTTAACCTTTTGCCCACAGCTTTTCACCCCTTACTCCTTTCTCCATTGCTACCACTATCTTGTCCCTTTGGCTTGTATGTGAGCCCTTGGCTTGGTTTGGGTCTGCATCTAGATCCCTCTGTACAAGTTAGGAGTCTTGCCGATTCTTCCACCTTCCTTAGTCAATGCTTTTTTCCAGGTCAGTGCTTTTTTTGACTTCTCCTCTGTGCCGCATCCCTTCCACTAATATATAGCCTTCACATATGCTGCCTGCCTCTCTCATTGCTTAGAGAGTGGGCATCCAGAGAGCAGGCATCCAGAGAGCTGCCCAAAACATCGTTTTCCTCATCTGCTGCTTACCTGTATTCACCTCCCCTCTGTACCGTCCTCACTCTCTCTAGACCTCACTGCCTCCCTTCAAAGCCCTGCTTTGCCAGGATACGTCCCAGAAGTGGGCAGCAGCTGCCAGGCTGCTCCTGCTGTCCTCTCGGTCTCTGTCCTCGCTATTTCCTAGCACCTCCCCATCTCCCCGTACCCCGTTGCTGCCTTTGCAGCATCCACCGCTGGGGTCTCAAGCAGCAGCTGGCACAGCTGGCTCCAGCTCCACGGCCAGGGCTCTTTGGCACTTCCCGAAGGCACACCAGTCACAGCCACACCGTCCGTTTTCTCAGGCCACATTGACAAGTCCTTCCCCTGCAGAACAGGTATTGTGCTTTGACAGAAGTTGTCGCAGCTGCTAGATACTGAAACAACTCTTTCTCTGCCTCTCTGTTTTCTTCACTGGATAAGCAGTGCGTGGACAGCTGAGGGGCTCTCTTGGTCCTTCTTTGCCAAGTTAATTGTTTACTCCACAAGGTCTTTGCTTTTCAGACTATATATTTTTTAGTTAAGATTTACTGCCTTGGCCCTTAGCATCCAAATTCATGCAAAGGCAGCTTTTTAAGTCTGCATTTCCCTCCGCCATGCTGCCTTCTCCTTTTCTGCTCTCTGTCACACATGCAACCTTATTTAGTGAGAGGGAACTGGCAAGTCGGAGACATGAGGGCAAGGCTCGGGACCGAACGGGGCGGAGAGCAGAGCTCCACATCCACAGTCCCCCCCACCCGATGCCCTCTGCGCTCCACTTGCCGTGAGGTGTTCAGCACAGCGGTGGCCAGGTAGGTTTTTTACTGCACCGTGAATGTTCAGGTGGTAAAGAGTTGCCCCAGAGAGGAGGGCTTGGGAGCAGCCCTGACCTGCTCTCCCCACGCTTAAAACCACTGTGGTACCGAGCAGCCTTCCTTCTGAAGTGAGAAACCTTAAAAACCTTGGGTGTGTTTCACCACTACGTATTTAACGTAATTAGTTCCCAGGTCAAGGCTTGCCACTCCATGTTTTACCCCCGGTGAACCCTGAACTGCCAACACCTTGCAGATCGGCTTTGCTGAATTTCCAGCACCTCCTGCCCAACCTGTTTGCTTCTCCCTCTTTCTCGTGCTTCATCATCTCATTTATTTTTCATTTAGTGTCATTCTGTCTGGAAAGACAGGTCTTGTGTGAGAGGAAATGAATCCCCAGCCCACCGGCCCTCCTGCTCGGCACAGCGCACAGTGAGAGCGGGCAGTATGAAATCCGCGTGAGAGAGCCCACCTACCCAGCTCCAGTGCCAAACAAATCTCAGGAGCAGGATTTGCTGGGTCTGGCCCTTACGTTTTGACCATCAGGGCAAGAAGGTGGTCTTTATTTTGCAGCCATTACCTTTATCTTTAGTGGCATCACCCAGCCACCTCTCGGGATCATTTCATGTGCCTAAGTCCTCCCTAACTGTCATCTGAAGTGTTGCTTGCATGTGTGTTCTGCTGTATCCTGCATTTTCCAAAGCACTGTTACTTTTTGGGCACAAACAGCCAGGTCCTGGACTTGCTCAACTTGGCTGTGGCTCTGCATAAATACAATTCATGTGTGTCTTGATATGGGGCCATGAATTGTCAAAAACATACCTTAGGTGCTGATTCAACTTCAGTTGGAGTAAGATTAGCCCAAAATTTCAAACTTCCTTTGCAGGTAGCATCTCTTCCTTCACATACATTTTCCCTTAAAAAAAAAAAAAAATCCAAGCTGGTTATAATCACAATTTATAAAGCTATTTTTTCAGTCTTAATTTCTTGCCATTTCAGACAGAGCTACAGGGCTACTCTTTCAAGCAGCTACCAGGGTATTCCCCTTCCATGCTGATTTAAATTAGCCAAACAATAACCCCTTCAGTAATTAAAACACCCATAAAAAATCAGAAGAAAAAGCTTCCCATTTAAATCTGTGTTAAACCAATTCATCGGAGTGACACGATTAAAATCTTTGGGCCAAATCCTCCTTGTCCTCTTCATATAAGCAGTGCTTTTGAGAGCAAAGAGATGAGTGAGAACAGCATTTAGTCTGTACATTAATAATGTATATCCTTTGACTGACAGGGAATGGGCTGGCAGAACAAATGAAAGCACCCTGGGGTAAGAGGAAGAAAGCCTCAGCTTGCTGCTACAAACTGCACAGGCATAAAAGTACATTTTGTTCCACTATTAAATAAGGAGATTTGGGATATAATACTGTCTCCTTCTGCAGCCCTTCCATTTTCTGCTCATGGCAAAGAGGATAAAACTGTCCACAGCTGTAATTGTTCTGTCCAGTGCTCACATGCCCGGGAGAATTAATCATGATCTGCAAAATCTGCTCCTCTTAGCTGCAAAGCAGCACGCTTTTGTACAGTAAACATCTACGGGCCTCTGAGTCCAAGCACCCCAAAGATGTGCCCTCCATGTCCCAGCCCTGCGCCCCGCCAAGCTGCCCCCTTCACGGCTGCGATAGCTCGTGGTGGACATCCAGAGCCTCCTGATCTCACCTGGCTTTTTCCTGGTTGGAAAGGCATTGCTGTCTTTCTTTTAATTAAGACGTTTAGGAATGGATCCGTGGAGACAAGAGCCACGATCCTACGTGAGCAGCCCCAAGCGCCGTGGCTGCGGCGTGGGGAGGACGCGCTGGGTGGGTGCCTCCGGTCGGGGGCGTGGGGCTGCCAGGGCCCGTGAGCGGATGGAGCCAGCGTCCAGCCTGCGTGGCTTTATGTCTTGGGACGGGGTTAGTGTTCATTCGAGTTGGATTTACTGCTTTCCTTTGTTTGTGAGTTGTTTATTTTTTTTTGCAGGAGAAATTCTAGACAGACATTATCTGGTGAATTCAATAATATGAGGGAAACAAAGCAAATTCCAGGAACAAATTACCTCAAATTTTGCACAGTGTAATAATGCTGCACTTCTACCATCCTTCCAGCCATTCGATAATAATTGTTGTAGTTAAAATGAATTCATAATGTTCCTGTCTAGCTTCTGCCAAGCAGCTCTTCCCTGTTTGTTACTGGGCTGTTTCTCTGGATGATTTTTGTAATCTTATTTTATCTGGTATTTTTCATGCCTCCAGAGCAAAGCCAGAAACTCATGCATCAGTGCTGAAGATAGTCAGGGAGGGTGAGTCAGCTTTTCACTTCCAATCGTAAAATTAAGGCTTAGTAACCAACGAAGACCTTCTAATCAGGGTAAGCACCTTGCCATTCCCTTGATCTTGGGCGCCTAATTTCTACCGTGCTACAATTACTACACTAAAACATATTAAAAGAAGCTTGTTTGGATGCTTCACAGCCCAAAGGCAGGATGATGCCCTCTCGCCTGGGCTCCCCTTCTGCAGAGCAGCTGAGCAGACCTGTGCACAGCTGGATTTCTTCCCCAGCTTGCACCCAGACTTGGTCATTGCTGGGCCGCATGCCCAAGGCCAGCTGGCGGGAATGCCTGCAGCCGTCGAGCCCCGTGAGTGGTTTGGGTTTTCCACAACCAGGCAAGCCCGGTGTTGAGACCCGAGAGGACGAGGGAGGACGGCAACGTGTGCGGGGCAGGGGTGTGACTGCCCCAGGTGACATGGGGGGTCCTTGGGGCCAGGTGGGCGCTGGGAGGGTGGCGAAAAAAGAACACCGCGGCTGGTTAGGGATGAATATGTAACATCATAAATTCTTTATAACACGTAAAGAACCACTAAGAAAAAAATAAAATGTAATCATCATGTGCACTAGTTTGCGTCCTGCCATTTGAAAGCTTTCTTCTTCAGTGGCTGAAAATCAAGGTGCCCAGGTCAAGCTCCTCTTCTGGGCAAACGAGAGAAGATCATCCCCGAAAGGCACTGCTTCCCACCACAGCTGGGGCTCAGGAGGGGCGGGGGAGATGTCTCCTCATGGGGCTTCGGCCCTGATTTGATTTTGACAATTAGTTTAGAAAAGACTTGACTTTTAGAAAGTCAATGTACGCAAGGGCAGTCCCACTCCTGAAGTCTGAATGGCTTTAGAGCATGACCCAAACTCGTGGTTTTCGTGTATGGGCAGTTAAACTTTAGTTTAAAAATACGATTAATTTAAAAGCATTATTTCTCTTGCTAAAGTTTTTTTAAAATACTTTTTTAATCCTATTTAGCTGTCTGGCTGAAGCTTCTCCAAAGCTTTTGTGCCAGCAAAAGCAGAGGGTTATTGCAGCTCTGCAGTGCCAGTGGTAGGCTGCCACCCAGGGTAGATGACACCAGCTACCGAGGACCGATGCGCGCTCAGGCCATCCTCAGGACAGTGCTGCCTGTTGCTCGGCCAGGTGAAACGGTGTCTGGACAAACCTTGCCCTAAGGTTGGAGGAGCCTGCAGCTGGCTGGCAGGAGACAGGGAATGGCTGAGACAGGGCGAAGAAAGCAGAGAGGAGACAAACCAGAGGAGAGAACTGGGATGGTAGGTGAGGAGAGGGAGTGATTGACCTGGAGGAGAGTGGGAAAATGGGGACAGGTTGAATGACAAGAGACTGGCATGAACAGGGGGGTTGAAGGAAGCGGGGTGCTGCTGGGGAACAGGTGGGAGCAGGTCTCGGCAGCCCCTGGGGATGTCCCCTGCCAAGCACAAGACGGAGCCCAGGAGTCCTCTGCCATGAGCGAGCCCTTGTGAGACAAGGTGCCCATGGCGGGGGGGCGGGGGGGGGGG
>NW_009623406.1:20027-25272 GCF_000690535.1 Cariama cristata
GTGGCATCGGGCGTGGTGCCCTGTCCACACCTGCACGTGGCCTCGACGAGCACCGGGGTTTTGCTGTGTTCATCATTTGATGGTGGAGGGGTTAATTCCACGTACGAAACTCTGTGGGAAGATAGCAACGCCGGACACCCACAGCTGGGAAACACAACCTACGCAAACCTAAATTCAGCCTCTGGAAACCAGTTACTGTGATACAGTCTCTAACGGCAGCCCCCCAGGCATCCTTCCCAGCGATGCAGGGCCCCGGCACCCTTCCCGTGCTCCGACGGCAGGAGAAGATGCCACCCCTGCCTCAGGGACACAAGTCCTCTAGCTCAAGGGAGGAGACAACCCCCTTCTTTCATTGTTCATCTTTTCTTCATTAGAACCTGATTTACATTTGAGCCTAACAAGATCAGAAGAGAAGGTGAGGATGTCTAAAGGATGATGGTAGGACGCTGCAGATCCTAGGAGGAGGGAAAGTCTCATGGGTTTTCTTGCCTGATTTGGGACAGACTACAATGTCAAGGTCCTGCAAGCTTCATATGTTGTGTTGGGCCCTGAAATGCTACCAGGGCTGTCAATCTGGAGGCATTCAGCCCTGGAAAATGTTGAAGCCTTGCATTTACCCTGAAAGCACATTGTTTGTTCAATGCCCAAGAGCAGCTGTCAGGGAGCGGGAAGGATGTGTGGAGGCTTCATTGGCCAAACCAGGGTGGGAATGTGGCATCAGGAGGGCTGTGAGAGCAGACACCGACCCTACACCTTCCACTTTCTAGCTCAAAAGCTTTTGCTGGCCTTCACTATGCAGAAGATGGTTAATGACTTGCTGTCCCCTCAGATGTGGTACCACCGGGATGCTGGTCCATCAAGAGGGGAAGGCACAAAGCCTCCATGGATGCTGGTGCTTCTCCCTGCCCTTCTCACCAGCTCAGCAGCAGAGCTCCTGTCAGCTTTGATGACGGTTAGTGCCTAACCCAGGCTTATGCCCATGGAGAATTTAAACCAGGGGAGCTCCCCTGAATGGGAGACCTCATTTGCTGGTACCCATGTTACTGGTATAAAAATCAGGAAGGTCATGACGAGCAGGTCACAAGCTTCTCCTCCTGCAGGGCTCTGGGTAGCAGACCACTAGCAATGATCCTCGGGAGCTGTGTGTAAAGCATATTTTTTCCAGCAAAGGGCTAGTGTTGATGCGTGATGAGCTCCTTGCACATTACTCCAAGGCAGAAAAAGCAGATTTGGCCATAAGGTGTGACAAACTGCTGGAGTGTTTGAAAAATCAAACCAGACGCTTCTGGAGAGTTGCAAGATGCTTGAAAATGAGACTTTAAAATTTTATATTTGGGTATTTGAAGGTATGAATCAGTTCATAATTCCAGCACTAGCAGTCCCATCGCCTTGGGCTCGCATAGTTCATATACTCTATCTAACAATTAGAGGCGGCAAATATGTGAGTTTGTGTCCTGGCCCCTGGCAGACCAACCCCAAAATGTTCATGTTGGGACCAAGGACTCGTGCCTGCTTCCATACTTAGGGACCCAGATGGGTGTTGCCAGGTTTTCTGAGCCCAAGGATCAGCGGTGTAAATCCCACTGGCCTTCCCAGAGGCTGGGAGCGGGGTCTGGCCTGTGTGACACAGTGCTTTCGGGGTGAGCTGGGGCCAGTGCAGCCCGGCCAGGCACCGCTGCGAAACGGGGCAGTCCCTGGCACCGTCCCCACCCAGCGCCGGCAGCCGCTCACGTGCAGTGGATAGCTTGAGCCAGAGCTGGTGGGTGCCTCTGGGCCCCAAAGGATGTCCTCCTCTCACTGGGCACACGGGGCTCAGCAGGAGAGACAGATAGAGCAGCTGGTCCTTCCGAACCAAAAGGAGAATTTTGACCTCCTTTGGGAGATGGTAACGGTCAAAAAAAGAGCAATATATTTTTGACCAGAAATCATGGCTTGACATCCCTTTCCTTATAATTCTGCTCCTTTACCTAGCCAAAGGTACAGGGGAGCTGACACTCTCTCCAAGGGCTCCCGTGGGCTGCGCTGCTCCCCACAGTCACCTGAGACCTCCCGTGGGAGCTGGCTGCTTGCTTGCCTTGGAGGGGGTGGAGGCTGTGCTCCCCAGACAGCGGATGGGAGCAGAGGGATGCTGTGCTCCTGGCTGATTCACCGACTGGCTCATTTGTTCCTGGTTTAATGGTTGCTTTTAGTGATGCTGGATGTATTATACTCTTGGAAGATTAATCGTCAGGGTGCAGAGAGCTTTGTGCTTTTTACTACTAACCAAAGCTAAATAAATAGAGTTCCTTTTCTGGACCTTACAACTCTAAGATTTGGCCAAATTCCCTGAGTG
This sequence comes from Cariama cristata, assembly GCF_000690535.1. NCBI lineage: Eukaryota > Metazoa > Chordata > Aves > Cariamiformes > Cariamidae > Cariama > Cariama cristata. The sequence continues at coordinate 22,360 of NW_009623406.1, forward strand.
TCGCTGTGCTGCAGTCAGTGGCATTACTGTAGCTGGTGTTTTGGCACCTTTCCTTATCCTTCCTTCTTCCCAGCTCCCTCTTCTGCTGAGAAAACCCTCGTGGTCCCACTCCCTTGGACAAATGTGTCTTTACACCCATAACCTGCTCAGGTTTTTCTCTCTCTTCTCTTCCTCACCCAGCTCCTGGGCCAGACATCATCCCTGAGCTGCCCTGGACCCCTCCAGCACTATGCTGCCTTTCTCTCTAAGGTGCCCAGGAAATCCCCCTTAATTAGTGCATGCCCAAATCCCTCCTCCTCTTCCTTCTGAAAACCATGGAGGACCTCACCTATCTTGTAAAGCTCAGAGCCAGACCTGTGGGGCAAACCAACCACCCAGCCGGTGTGCTCCCAACCACAGCCTGCATTAAGGCAGGACTTTCCCTCCAGCCCTCCCCTCCTTGCACAGCCCTCCCCTCTTTTGCCTCAGAACCCATTTCACATGGCCCCAACACGGGCTCTGCAAAAACATTGCTCTGTGAACCAGCATCCATGGTGCATGCCAGCATTTCGGCATAAGATGCAGCATTTTGGCTGGCATCCCGCAGTATTCCCCATCTTTGCACAGAGCTGGGGCTTCTGCACTGCGTGGTGTGCTGGAAAGCAATGGGGTTCAGGGCATCAGCATCAAACAGTGTTTTGATTGAAACATCCCTGTTTTACTGTGAAAACTCTGCTGGACGCTGCGATTTGCATGGTGATGGATACTGCAAATAGGGCTTAAGCTACGTACGTATTTCAGAATCAAGGCCATAAGGAAGAGGAGGCTGAAATTATCCCTCTATCCTTTCCCTTCTTGCTGGAGAGCTTTCACAGGATGGCATGCCGCTCTGGAGCTCATGGAGCTCTTGCTGCTGGAGCATCAGGGCAGGTCCCTGGGATGCCAGGCTCCTTGCTGTCGTGGAGAAACCTCACCATGGGCACCCCTCTCCACACAGAAAGAACAAAAATCCACTGAAATCCACCTTCCTTCGATCTTCCTGGGTCATGGTGAACCTAGTGTGGTACCGGCAGAGCAACCAGTAATACGTAACTGCATGAATAGCTACCAAAAGACCAGGAAAAAGCTGGCAGTGGTTGGCTGGATGTGTCAGAAGTGACACAGCCAGAGCTGATCCTGCTTTGCGGCAGCCTGATAAACCGTCAGGTATTTCCAAGACCCTTCCAGCTCCGTTTTCTGTGGTTTCCATGAGTCAGTCCCTCCTGTAATTGTTCCAGCCGCAGTCTGGGGCTCTGCCCGTGGCTGGGGCTTGTCCTCCTACACGGCCATCTCCTCAGAGAGCAGCTCCTCCGGCTTAACCGGGCTGGGAGATGCTGGCAGGAGGTCCTGTCCTGCTGGAAACTCCTAAGGGCAGTCCTGGCTCTGTTGCTGGCCTCCTGGAGCACAAATCCAGGCTCGGGGGCATGTGCAGTGCATCTTTTCTTGATAAATATATTCCCGGGGGGGGCAGCAGCAGTTTAGGGCAGACTGCCTTAATAACTGCCTGCAGAAGGAAATGCGGCTCCGGGCGAAAGGGCAGCGTTGGCTTGTCGCAGTCACAGGCTTTGATTAGCAGGAGAGGATAACGGCACCGGGCTGCTGTGTAAGCAAACGCTGAGGCAGAGCATCTTTCAGCTCTGCAGTGAGGGTATGGGCTGCGATCCAGCTGTTCCCCCGGCCAGCCAAGCCCGTGGGTCACTCAGCGCACCGCGGCCCCAGCCCAAAAGCAGCCGGGATCGATGCGGAGAGGCAATGCCAACCAGCGTTCGCATCGACCGGCGACCGGCTCTGGAAAAGCAGCTTCGTTGTCTTTGCATCCTGCGCCCAGACAAGGCGAAAACACATCTGCACCATGTGTTCGACAGCCAGGGTGTCGCTTCTGAAGGCTGCCAAGCTGATAACAGCAGCAAACCCCAAATAACCCACGTTGGCTAGAGCTAGGCTCCCAGCCCAAGTGCTGCTAAGACACTTGCTGTTCTGACTCATGCAGTTTATCACCTCTGTCCCTGTATTTCTGCAGAGCAAATACCTGCTCCCTTCATTCTCCCATCTCTTTACCTACCGTGTCTAATATGTATTCTTCTAACAAGGTTATTTTCATGTTGTCAAAGGTCTCTGGCTTAGGAAGGCCTGTATATCTGGCCTTCGTCTACCCTAGCAGTTCTTCCTAACCTCACTTACTGGAGCTGCTTGTATAGCATACCCAGGGTTTCAGCAATATTAATGCCTGTACAAATTTGTTTTGTGAACTTTCATAGCAGTAATTAGTTTGAAGAAACTGAGGACGTATGAAGTGGTCCCATGAGAGCAGAGGCAGCTTGGCTTCGGCTATTGCCACGGCCTCTTGCAAACAGCTCCCCAGAGCATCTCTGCCAGCAAGGTGCGAGGCTGGAAAACGGGGACTCCTCCAGACCCCCTTAGCTGTCAGGTTTCATCATCCCCCTTGCTGCCCATGGCAATGTCTCTGATCAGAAGATACCTCTTCCCTACAGGACAGTTGAGCGACGTGCAGGCCACGGTGCAGGAACAGCCGTGTGTGTCGGAAACCAACAAGCTGAGTTTTATAACCTGTGTTCAGTAAGTGCCTTTACGTAAGAAGGTGAGGCTGGTCACGCCGGGTCAGGCCACCCGGGTGTGGGATCTGCCTGCAGCAAAGCCCACGTGCCGAGGAGAGCAGGGCGCACCCAGGAGGTATTTGCCCCAGCGCTCCTCCAATTTCCAGCCGCTCAGAGCTAAACCAGGTGAATAAAACAAGCCGCAGTTGGCTGACAAAGTAAATTTTTTTTTTTTGACTTGTGCAAATTTCCCCTGAGCTGCGCACTGTTGTTATTGTGCAAAAAATAGAGCAAGATATTTATTAACTCTCAAAGGAAGGAAACTAGAAAAGCAAGCAGG
>NW_009623407.1:0-306 GCF_000690535.1 Cariama cristata
GGTGGGGGGAAGCATCTCTGGGAGCGGGAAGTGCGGTGGTGGGAATCGCTGCCCTCCTTATCCCGGGGATGTTTTCCTGGTTTTCCTCAAGTAGGGAAAAAAAGAAAACGCTTCTAGAAAACGCAAAGAGGAAAAAAAAAAACAAACCACAAAACCCCCTCGTGTTCGGGCAGGGAAGGAGGAAGGCGCCGGCGGCAGGTGGGATTCACGGATCCGAGGTCAGCGACCAAAAACTGGGGTGGGGGGCTTCTCCCCTCCGTGAGCAAGGGGGAGTCACCCACAAACCCGACCCAGCGAGACGGGGAC
>NW_009623407.1:386-608 GCF_000690535.1 Cariama cristata
TTACCCCCCGGGGTTGTTCCTACCACCGCCGCTCCCCGCCTCGCTCAGCTCTCCGTGGGGTTCTCTCCTCTCCAGCTCACGCCCGCTTCCTCCTTGTTTCACCCCCAAAATTTCTGCTTGAAAATCAGAAAAAAAAAAATTTTCAGAAAAAAAAATAATTTCACCGAACGGCTCCCTGCAACCTTCGAGGGGGTGGTCGGGCTCCCACCGCCTGCCTTGTTT
>NW_009623407.1:729-1385 GCF_000690535.1 Cariama cristata
GGCCCCTGCCTGTCTACAGCCGGAGGGGAAAGGGCAGGTATTGTCTGGGCTGGAGCGGGAAGAGGAGGGTGTGGGAGGAAGAATGGAAAAGGACGGAGCCGTCCCGCTCCTCCTAGGGTGGGAAAAGCCAGGTATCGGAAAACCAAAAGGGTTTCCCCCATTTCCAACACCCCTTTTTGGAAGGAGGAAGCACCGGGAGCCGCTTCCAGCGGCGTCACGGCAAAACCTCGTCCGATGCTTCTTCACCCTCGCTACCGCGACCTCTCCGGGGTGGAAAAGTGCCGTTTCCCGCTGACCAGCTTCAGAGGCGCTAAATTTTTAGGATTATTATTATTCTTAAGACCAATGGCAGCCAAAAAAAAAAACCAAAACCAAAAACCTGGGTGTTTTCCGCACCCTGAGCCGGCTCCCACCGTACCCCAAGGCACTGGGTCCCAGACCCTCTGCTAAACAGCTCGAGTGAACCTGCACGAAACCCTTTACGAATCGATTCCGGGTGTAGAGTCACCGCTCAGCCCGCCGGAGCGAGGGTTAGAAAAAAGCTGGAGCAAAAAAGAAGATTGTTGGAAAATAAAAGATGCAAAAAATAAAATAAAAATAAGTCCAGTGAAGGGGAAGGAGAGGGCAGCTGTTTTTACAAGGGAGAGGAGGGGAAA
>NW_009623408.1:0-15563 GCF_000690535.1 Cariama cristata
ACTACAAAGAAAGAAGACTGGAAGAAACGTCTCAGCCCATGAAGTCTAAGGGAACCTCTAACGCGATACCACTGACTTGGGAAAGTTTTACTTACAGGAAGTTTGATGCTGTGAACACTGGTAGGATGGGGCAGAGGGTTGACTTTTGGTCCTCCGGGAACCCGTGATTAAAAAGGGGATTGCAAGTTGTATGTATACAACTAAGTCAGCGTGTAATGTTCTCCTGTGTCTTATTCACAGTGTGTGCTGCACTGATACAAACGCACCGTGTTTGAGAGCCGAGGAGGATGTGGGGGAGGAGGGCAGTTTGGTTCATGAACTTTTGTGGGAGGTTATTTCTTTGCTGATCAGATGGAGGAAAAGTAGGCTGTTTCCTCGTTGATAAAAGCTTCTCTGTGCTATAAGAAGATAAACTGAAACATACGAAAAGAGCTATATTAATTTTCTCCAAATGCTGCTGAAGGGATAATGGAAATATGTGTCTGTGCCTGCTGAGGTGTTCAAGAAAGGGAAGGTTTGGAAGCAGGTTTTGCTGTGAGATTAACAGCTCTGAGCTGCTCTGTATAGAATTTCAGTGGGTGAGTGAGCAATTCAGATTCATCAAGCGCTGCATTGTTAGGGGACTTCAGTGTTTCAGTATTTGTTGAAAACACAAGAATCGCAGAGCCCTCCTGTACACAGGAATAAGCAGCTGGATTTACACATAAGCGTACATTTGGAACCAAGTTCCAAAGTGCAAACACCAAAATTCAGCTAACCATGTTGTGATCTATAAGAAAGGATAATTTGAAGCAACTCCTTTTTTCCTTCCTCTGTTATTTTAAACAGCAGTTTGTGCTGCAGTATCATTATTTGTAAGAGCATATATGGCTAAGCACTTTGAGATCAGGTTGTGTGAGGACATCCTCACAGATATGATTGTATTTGGCCTCCTAAATACTAGCCTGGCTTTCTTTGTAACTTTTACTTTGCATTCCTTACAACCAATTCCAAAGTGCTCAATTTGACATCAGGTCTCCATACTTAATCTAGTTACATTCATGTTTTTCTGTGAGGGAGCAGCACTAAAATTCATTCAGCTATTTCTAAATTCATCACACAACAGGGGAGCGAGATAGAGCTACTTAAATAACTGTTGCTATATTTCTTCCCATGCAGATTAAAAGGTCAAAAAGCTTTAAAGCCATCAAGTAGCTGGAGCTTCTGCATATCACAAACCATAGCACATCCCTGACTTAGTTCCTGTGAGAACTAGAATAATCATACCTGCCTAAAGCACTCCTGTGACATAGGACTTCCCTGCGCAGAGTTTATGGTAAATCGGTTCAATGGTTAGTTGCTCTTGCTATTAAAACTCTGCATAATTTCTAATCTCGGTTTCTCCGTGTTGCCTTCCAACTATCCCATATAACTTATTAGATTACAGCAATTTTTCTTTTATATTTTTCTGCATAGGTATTTACAGACTGATTGTTCCTGAATCTCCTGCAGAGCAGATTAAATAGATTGAGCTTTTGTTTTTTGCTGTGTGGTAGGGTTTTTATTCCTTTATAGTTGTTGTGGATCTTTTCTGAATCCTCCTCAGTTTTTCTACATCCCTGAATTCTGAACAGAAGATCGGGTCATAGTGGTCCACTAGGAACCAGGCCATGCTACATAACCAAGTGAACTGATTTCCCTTTTGCTTCATGTTTCTCTCATCCTAAATTGTAATATTATGTCAGTTCTTTTAGCCGCAGGATTGCACCAGAGTTGAAAATCATCCAAATCTTTTCAATAATCACTGCTTCTAAAGGTGCCCTCCATGCCATAATGTTGTCCTACTTCCCTCTGACCCTCCTTACCTGAGTGAAACCCATGGACATTATGCCTAAGTACATACTATTGACCATGCCATTCATGGTAAAACACGTTTATGGATGACAGTAAATGAGATGTACAAAATTATTTCCATCTAAAAGTGGCTCCTACTGGCTCAGTATAGCAATAGAGGCTCCCTTTTGTCTCTTTAGCAAAATCGCTGCTCGCAGAATACAAGAGTTCTGCTTTACATCTCTTTTATTACCTGCGCTGTGCAGAGTGCAGACAGCCTAACCAGCCGAGGAGCATCTTCACTGAGTAGTGAAATCTGCTTGGCATCTGGCCATCCACAGGCAGACATGGTGATCCCCTTTCCAGGTGGTCCCTTGCTAGGAAATGGATGAAGTAATGTAGATGAAAAGAATCAACCTGAACTTTCTCCTTCCCAATTTTAAGCCGAACTCCAGAGCTTTTCCGAAGCTGGAAGCTATTCAGTTGAGCTTAGCTTATTGTCTGGTTTGCAGCTGCCTCAGCATGTACAGGTTCCAGCTGGGACCAACAGAGAATCACTGAAATGTTGTCAGGAATGCTGATCCAGGAGACTTTCTGTCCTGACCTGAAGTTCAGATACTCTCATGAGAGCTCCTGTTCTCAAGAGATTTTCAGTCTGCTTTGCAGGCCAAAAGATGGTGAAGAAAGACTCAGACTTCGGTGTACTTACATGATCGTAGTTTACAAACTGTTAGAGTAGACAGCTGCTGCAGGCAGGATCCTTGTTCCTCCAACCAAATCAAAAGTAAGGCTGCTTTTGGCTGAAAAGGGAATTGCTTTGTCTGCTGGACGTTGTTCCCTCCATTTCTGTACCTGGGCATTACAGTGAGTAAGAAGGGAAATAAGAGGATAACAATTGATCTTTTTTCTTTTCTTTTTTTCCATCAAAGATCATAAAAAAATGCCTTACCTATCACAAAAGCAACCAGAAGTTTTTGGTTTAGACAGTGAGTCTTAGGTGTGGGCTATATAAATCTGCATCCTCTAGATCTGCGTGTACATACAGAGACTCGATGCTGAGAGCTAAAAGTTAGTTAAAGCATGCAGGATTCCAGTAACTGCCCTCCTATTAATCTCTACCCCGAAATTATAGAGGATAATGCTACCAATGCTATCTACATTTATTCTTTCTGCTCAGGAAGTGTTTGCCACTTCCATTAAATGACTTGCTAATGGTTCACACTGTAGCATGCTGTGCAGGAGAAAGAGATAAAATATGCAGGATTAGTTCCTGCTGTATGTTAAAGTTGCAAAACCACCACTCAGCATCCCTGATCAGCCAGAGCTTCCTGGAAAATGACTGCAACCAAGGACATCCCATGTTTTCTCTACTATTTCTCGTGGACCCAGAAGGGTGCCATTTCCAGGCATGCTACGTTTTTAACCTGTTTGGTGCTTGTTATTCTGATCTATTTCAAATCCTGTAATTAGTGCCAAGGCTTGTCTGTACAAGCAAATACTCCAGAGGAATGCCTGTCATGAAAGCTAACCTGCGCCCACTCTGCACCAACAGCGCCCTTCAGAGCTGCTGGTTCCACTGCCTTCCCCATCTAGAGGAGACACCATTTGTCCCCAGCACAGCAATCCCGCCGCCTTCCCCTTGCTGGTGGAGGGCAAGCAAGGGGTTAACATTTCTTCCTATTCATTACTGTCTGGGCATAGCCGGTGACCGGGCGGTGGGGCAGCCCCCATGGTGGGGGGCAGCCAGGGCCCGGCGGCCCTGCCCGTTCCCCTCGCTGTCATAGCAACCGGTTGGGAATGCCTCTGCCTCGGCCATCCCTGCTTCATTCAGAAACGTCTGGTCTGCAGACAGCTTTATTGTTTGCTGGACGGTTGTCTTTCCCTGAGCTTCCACCGAAGCAGCCTCTTCCCGAAGACAAAAGGCCCCCCACAAAGGAGAGACTGAACACGGCTAAAAGTTTAGAGGGCGCTGGGGGGAAATCCCCTTAATTTATGTTTTAACTGTAGGGGAGAGAGGAGGAAAATAATTCTGGCTTCTCCTAAATGATAGTTCGTGAAGGAGGGGAGGGGGTATAATTAGGTTTTGCTGGGATTCGGTAATTGCTTCCTCATGCCTCATGAAACTGTACAAGGAGACTGGCTTGCCCACAGGACTGTGTGGCACAGTTTTTACTCCAGCATAGTCAGGCTACTGCCATCTGACAGCTGCTCAGATCCTATAATAAAAGAGTTGGGCTTCAATTTGCTTTATGGGTGAACCAGTTTTCGTATCCAGAATCATTGGTAGAGTTGACCCCAAGGAACATTTTTGTTCAGATCCAGCTCCGAGAGCTCAAGCACAGATTTTGCCACGTGTCAAGTAGATACCCTGTTTTCTAGGGTTGTCCCCTTATGTTGTGGTGCACAGCTGATGGGGAAATCTAGGGAGGAGGATACTGCTGTTTTGTAAATACAGAATTTAATCTTCCAAGCTGTCAGCATTTCTAGAACATTAAAATTGTCATTCAAATAAACACACTCCCTTCCAGTACAATCTCTTTCCTTATCCCAAGCAGAAACACCCTTTCACTAAGCCAGAGCGAGGGCAGAATTCTCCTTCATGACTTCAAGCACTCATATGTGTGTTCCTTAACAAATCCTACAAGAAGTGCCATTTCACATGAAATGTTAAATTCAAAGCTTTCCATAAGGTGCATGCCCTTGTCCACATGACTGGCCTTTTTGTTTCCACCATTTGATCTTGACATGACCTAGATGAGTGGTACGAACCTGCAAACTGGGGAGATGGAGCACAAAAGATCGGATTACATCACATTCCTGAGCCCCTTTAGATATTTCTTCTAGATTTGTTAACCTAGTAGAAGTCTGCTGATGGTACGTTTTCATCTGACATCTAAGTACTTTATGCACTGTACCCAAGTAAGCCAGTGGGCAAAAAAATTCCCCCTGCCTCCATTTCCGTAATATACTGAAACAATTCTGCAACATTATCTCATGAAGAAAAAAATCTCTTTTCCTAGGAAGTGATCAGCTTATTTCTTGAAACATTAGAATGTAGTGCTCACTAGTGAACTGAGGCAGTCATTCCTGTCCATTGTTCTTCTTAGGCAACTCCTGTCAAATCTCCTCCGCCAGTCAGTGCCACTGTATAAGAAGATATTGCTTTAGGGTACTTTGATTATCTGTTAAGCATTTGTTGCTCATTCATTTCTTGAATGTCCATTTGATCTGTTTGTAGGAATAAATTAATAATTATTTTTTCATTTTGCAGTCCGAGTACCTTTCTTTTCAAGCTCAATAAAATCCTCATATTATCTTATTATCCCATGTTCCTCATTTCTCTAATCCCCGTTGTTTCCTTTGGGCAGACCTCGGCTCTTTCAGGGCTGTTCTGCAAAATCTCACATGGCCCTTCAGAAAGCCATGCTTTGTTTACAGGGCACAGCAGCTGTGAGGCCGCTGTTGTTTTCCTTCCCATCGATCACATTCTGTGCTCAGCTCTTGTCTCTCAGCTGCCACCAAACCAGTTACGCAGTTTGGTGATACAGGCAGTAAGGTTTGCTATGACATTGTCCATCTCGCACACCCCCCCCCCCATTCTTGTCCTGTACTCTGAAGACCTGCTAGGTCTCATCTATATTTCAAGCATGCAGAAGTTCATTTCCACTTAGCTTTCTGTGGTGTATTTCGTACAGGGATTGCCCTGACACTATTGGAGCCCCATCCCATCTGGCTCCTGTACCCTGCCTGATTCCTAGTAACTGCTACTCCAGGACAGAAATTTGCAGGATTCCTTGTTCATCACCTTTAAAGCTGGCAACTTATTCTCTCATGTATATATACATGTATATGTGTATGTGTGTGTGTATACACACATATGGCAAGGGGCTCACTAACTGGTATGGATGACATTTGGGCTCTCTTCCTTACTTCTCCACAGGATTATTTTAATGTTTTCCACTCTTTGTTTCTATCTTACAAAGAAAAAGAGATGACTTGGCAAAGCCACTAGCTGAATTCCTCCCCCTCCGCACCCCCCCCAAAAGAATGGGGAGCATCATTTGGGGAAGAAAGAGGACACACAGCTAAGACTAGGCAGTGATGGGGGGAGCTAAAACCTAACAGTAAGAAAAAAAATCAGCATGGCTGAGAAGTTATGCAGAACTAGCATAAGGGAATTTGGGCCCTGTATACCCTGTGTTTTGCCCCCAGGCAGAATTGTAGCTTGGAGGGAAGATGCCTGCTAGAGCTGGGAAGTTACAATTTGTGCAGAGAGGAAGGCAGTGTGGGTTTCCTCTTCACCTCTTGCCACAGAGCACTGTGATAACATCATGAGTTACTTCTTTCCATTCTTCACACGTGGGTCTCTTTTGGTCAAACTCTCACATTTACAAGTGAGGCCTGTGCCTTTCTGTTCGCTGTAATCACACCAGCATGACCCAAGGGAAAATTGCTTGTTGGATCATTTCTGTTTGGCTGCTTCTGTGGAATGACCCTGAATAATCCCATGTACCGTGGTGGCTCCACACACACACACACACAAAAAGGAAAAACAAAACTCAAAATGACATAAGATAGATAACAGCCCAGTATTTGGTTCTGTTGATTTCCTGCAATTGTGAATAGCTGCACAACAGCTGGGCTTTTATGGTGGGAGCCTGGGCTGAAGGAAAGGCTGTGCTAAGGGAATCCCAGACATGGAACAGATGAGTGTGGAAAGCAGGGAATGGCCTCATCAATCAGAGCAATATGTCGTAAAACAAGCCATTCCCTCATAACAGCCTCCTCGGCTGGTTGGCAGCTGCCTTGAGGCTGGAGATGAGGTGCTGATAGCACTGTAGGATGATAACAAGACTCTCAGACTGGGTCATAGGGCCGTATAGGAGGAGCAGTTAACTAAAATGTATTTGGATGAACATGTTGACACATCTTCTGACTTCTGCCATCCTTGGGAGTTGTTTCGTTATATGCATACGAAGGGTAAGCTGCGTCAGCTCCATTCATTTCCAAAGCTAGCTGAAGTTGTTGATAGTGCAGTTGTGATAGTCAGACTGGTAGGACAGGCATGAACTCTGCCGATAGAGCTGTGCTTTTAGAAACACTCTCCAAGACAGCCTTTGTAACATCACTGTAGTTTTCCTGGATGGGCAAAAACTGAGAACAATGTCACCATAAAGGAGGCTGAAGTTAGGTTACCACCAGTGGAAATACTGCTGCTTATGTCCGGTCTCCCTAAACTGTCTTGCTCAGCATATATCCAAAACACGTTTTTAAGGGCATCAAGAGGTGAAAACCAACAACGCAGCACCCTGACTCCACCCTGCAACCCCTTCAGCAACAGCGTAATATGGATTTTGAAGACAAAGTTTATTTCCAGAATAAACTGGTGCCTATCTGACTGTAACAAGTATGTTTCAGTATCTATTGCAGCTAGTCTTTGCTTTCCAAGGTCTTGGTAACTCTTTGGAAACTACACTGTTTCTATCAGTATTTTTACTCAACGCAAAGCTTTTCTTGTTTGGGATCTCTGAGCAACCTATTTTTGTCATCCCAATATCTACCTAAGAAAATATTTAGATCTTTCAGGTGCACAGTTAAAATAGCAGGTATAAAGAGTCTTCATGCCCTTACAGTCCCAGGGTGAGGAGCAACTTCATGCTCACCTTACACCCGTAGAAAAACTCCCAAATCTCTTTCCATTTTATAACTGTTCTCCAGCCCACCTTACCACTCAATCTTGGTGTTTCAGGCCTTTCTTTGTCCCAGTCCTTGCCATTTATTTGAAGCAAAATCAGGCATGAAATACTTTGGTTTTTCTAACAAAATAATAGGAATATTTTCTGTATTTTGTTTTTGTATAAGAATATGTCTCCCAGATCATAATTTTTAGTGTTCCAACGCTGTGCAAGGCAGATACATTAAAAAATAACTGAATTTTAAATCATTAATTCATATGATAGTTTCCATTGAGAGTTGGAGAGATATATTCTTTCTATCTATTATCAGTTTTGCTCCCATTAATATCAGATCAGTCTTGACAGAGGGAACCATGCCATACATTCTCTCTCTTTAGAAAAAACATTATTTGTCATACTTAAATCTCAGGCAAGAGTATTGCTGACTGGTACTACAGGTCTTTTTGGCTTACCTCCAATATTTTTGGTGGAATCCTTCTTGCTTGTAAATAATGTGGGCAGTGCTCTGTTTCTCAGTGTATGGGAGCAACAAATGCCCAGCATGTCTCCTTGCAGTTCACAGCCAGTTCTGTACTTAAGCATCCAGTCTTAGCTGTTTACTGCAGCTTCTCCACCTTTCTATTTGTTCTCATCCAGATACACCTACTTGCAAGCAGCCAGTGCACACACATGAGTTAAGATTTGCTCAGCCAAGGCCACAGCTTCTACTGTCTCCAATTGTTTTATTCCCTACAGGAGCTCTGTTGCTTATTCCATTTATCTTACATGGTCCTTAGAAAGCCCACAAGCTTTCACATGACTTATGATAGCCTATTCATCAAACACAGTTGACAAAAGCCATTAACACTTTCATTACATCAGTATTTTTGCTGTGCTACAGAGAGAAAACTTGTGGAACAGACAGCATAAATTGCTAGCTGAAGGCCATTTAGGCAATCACATAGTTCAGATTAGCACCTAAGCCTTTTGCAGCCCATTCCTATGTCATATTCTTTGCATCATGCTGACATGTAGTTATCATTATTTGTTGAGAGTGAGGGTGTTGCATTGGCAGATGCACCCTCAGTGATATCTACATGGGTTAAGCATTACACATAGATTAGGCTCTCCTTTCTGTTTTCTCATGCTATTTCTAGCCAGTCTCCTTCAGTCGTTTGTGTTACGTGTCAAAAATCCCTCCAGAAAAAACAAAAACAAAAACAACAAAAAAACCCCCAACAAATTCACCTACACATGGCTTTGTTATAGCTCCTCTCACCTTTGCATTGAGCACCTCACCTCTTAATTCATAAGACTTCACTGTAGCCTGGAGCTCCCATATGCTTTGAGTCAAGGACTGGCCAAACTGGCTACCCTCATGTAGTTACATGGTCTTTTCTGCACTTTAAACAGAAAATGTTTGCATAACAAGCTACAGGGGCCAAAAAGATTAGCATAAGCTTCGGGCAAAAGTGGAGCACTGTTAACTTCCATAATTTAGAAGTATATATCAACTGTGTTGTCTACGGAACAAATATGTCTTTACAGTTTATCAGGTAACTAAATTATTAAAATATGTAGCTGCAGTTGAAGTTTCCACAGAGCCTTACATTAGAAATTGGGAAATGGTCTTTGGGTTTTTTTAAATAACAGCAGTGGCATATCTTGTAAATCATTTTGATATTGCTCAGGGTAAAGGTAGTGCATAAATACGAGATTACCTCTTGCCTGGATAACCTGAGATATGCAGACAAATCTGGCAGACAGGATGTGAGCTGCTGACTTGATGTGATATAAAACTTGATCCTGGGAAATGCCTTGGATGCAGGAATGAGGAAGTTAGTGCTACTATTTTTAAATGTTGTGGGGAGCCAGAAGTCTTGACAATAGTGCATTCTGAAGATGTAAAATAACAAATGTCTTTTTTTTCTCCTCCTTCCCCCATCACTTTCTTCTCTGCAGTATAGAGGTTTAAATCTTTGTCTATCAATATAAATATAAATTTTAATTTTGTACCTTTTTATGTCAGTCATCAAGCAAAACACATTCCTTCTTTCCCTGATACACCTTGTCCTGCCTCTTTCTAAATGATGTGCAGAGGTGGACATCAGTGTTTATTTTTGTAAGCAGTGAATTGAACACCAGTACAGGCTTATTCAACATCCCTGTGTACTGACTTGTCTTTTTTTGCTACAAAATCAGCACAAGACGGAGCAGATAGTTGGGATGATACTGGCTTCAGTCATGCAGGGCCTGCCCACCTAGGAATTAGAGATCAGCCAGTTATTTTGCACTGACTAGCAAGTTCTCATCAGCTGGTGTTAGCATTTATGGTCACTACCAGTACTGTTTCTGACCTGATGGACTGGCAATAGCAAACGCAGAGTGTTTCAGGCATCTAATGCACATGATGGTCTCCTGACTTCAGTTTTCATATGGCTGTGGGAACATTTCTTGTATTGATTCAAGAGAGCCAGAACCCCATGCTTATGCAGTACTGCAGCTGCCTTTTGGATCTGTAACTTGATGCATGAGACCATAGTGTGTTGCTTTGCAGTCAAAGGTTATGCTGCTTAATCCGACCCCAAATTCTGAGAGGATCCATTAGGTGGCACATTTCTACCTGCAGTCTGGCACTGCAAATGTCAGGCTTATTCCACATGGTACTATCTGTCTCAAGCACTGAAGACTAAAATGAAGAGGTCTGCAGACCTCTGTATTTTCTTACCAGTCCATCATATATTGCTTGTAAAATTATGGCATAATGAAGTAGCGTATTGTCTGTGTATGAGAGGTTTATGTAACTGCTGTTTGCCAGAGAGCTTGTTCAATGGATGCTAGTATCAGCTTCTCCAAGATGGAGTGGGATTGTCTTTGCATTTGTAGGATTGGCTACAGATTTATTCTGCTTGCCAAATATCATTCACTTCCTGAAACATCCTGGACTAGCAGGAGCATTTCTCTTTCCTTCTCCACTCAGAATATTTCTTCATGAGCTCCATGGTCTGCAGTCAGTGGCAGTTCCCCTATTGAAGGATATGCTGTATGTACTGCTGATAAATCAGAGAGGGAAGCAGACCTCTGTGAATAGAAGCAAAGTCCAAAGTACATTCAGAGGCAAACTGACTTCATTTATCTTCACCAACGTACTTTCAAAGCAACTGCTTTTGAAAAATGCTATGCGTGTCTTCCGTTGTTCTTGTTTGCTCCTTGTTCTCTTTTTGGATGAAAGATGAAGCAGAAGGATTCATTCTTCTCCAGAGAACCTGTCATTCCCTTATCGATCTCTCTGCTGAAACAGTGTCCGCTTTGTGTTTCCCAGCTCTGCTCTGTCCCCTCACACACAGGCTTTGTCTCACCTAGCCAAACTGGGAGCGTAAGTACTCCAATGGCAGTAATAATGACTAAGGCTAGGGTGTAGTCATAGTCATGGTAACCTCTGGACTGAGCACACCTTGCTGAGAACAAAGTTAGATGACATAGTGGTAAAAATGTCAGTCGTATCTATGCTATGTCTTCAGGCATGGAAACAGAGTTGCTTTGTAGTGAATCATGTAGGTATGCTTAGTTGCTATGATGTTTAAGAGTATATTATGTTTGTTTAATAGAAGTAAGTTCTAAAGAAAAACAAACAGGTTTTAATGCTTTCTTTACCACTTTCATGAGATCTGTTCACAACTTAGCTCAAATGATTCTTAATTATAAAACGCTAGTATTATGTCACATATATATTGTGAATTCTTTGAACAAGCATAGTCTTGTCTAGATATTGTAAAAATCTTGAAGACTTCTAATTATATCAGTCTTAATGTACCACCTTCTGGCCAGCTAATGGAAGCACATGAACTGATCTTCAGGAAGAACACGTGCTTTCTAGATCTGTGACTCTCAAATGGGTTTAAATCAGAACTCTTTCTTTTCTATAATAGTTTTAGGACCCATTCACTACCATTGTTTTACGTGTAAGAGAAGTCCACTTTTTCTAAGTATGTTACAGGAACAAACCGTATTTACTTCAATGTCTTTTTAAAGTAGCCTTCTTTACTGAAAAAAAAAAACAACAAAGCAAACTGGGTTTAAGTGATAAACAGTGCTTTTTCTTAGAGTACTGAATGACTTCTAGCTATCACTGGGAGAGTTTTATTCCCTTTTAAAGTTCCTTATTGCCTCCAACTTATTGCCACATAATTTCTACCTGATGTGAAGATCTAACAGTTTCTTCAAGACACTAACAACTTTGTCCATGACTTGCATGAACTATGTCTAATTTGGAATCTACTGTTCAAATGATAAATTGATATTAATTGGAGACCCAGGCATACAGACACTTATATGTCAAAGC
This sequence comes from Cariama cristata, assembly GCF_000690535.1. Lineage (NCBI taxonomy): Eukaryota > Metazoa > Chordata > Aves > Cariamiformes > Cariamidae > Cariama > Cariama cristata. Next base: position 11,830 of record NW_009623408.1, read on the forward strand.
TATATATCTATTTTTGCCGCAATGTTTTGGTGATTTCTGGATGGGTTGTGTGTTTGTTCTTGATTGTAATTCTATCTAAGAGTGTTAGTACACTAACTTCTAAGTGTTTACAAAACCTAAGCAATATATTTGGAAAACACATTTTCTGAAAATGGATATCCGCTGTAGGTATCTAATTTACCAGTTTTGTGCACAAGGTGTGTTCCAGATGCTTGGGGTTTTTTTAAGACTAGCCAGATCCATTCTGATTGCCCAGCCTACTGCACAGTACAGACTGCAGAACATGTAAGAAACTTTTATAAAATTACCGTTACAGCTGAGAGCAGATGGCGTAGGTGAGATCTGTACAAGGAAAAAGGGAGTTAACTGTACATAGATTATGAGATGCTGAAATACTGTTTCAGTTGTTCCATACCACATCTGAAATGGTTTTTTGCATGAACCAGAGTTTTAACTACTCAATAAACATAACACAATAAAAATATTGAGTATTTTTAAATTAAAACATGCAGGAAAGTTCTAAGTTGCAAACTAATTTTATTGTCTTGAACATTTTCTTTACTCAAGGAATAATGACAGGGCTCTGATTGAATTTCGGTCTTCGTTTAATTAGTTTCTCCAGTTGAATAAAGATAAACAGAGGAGAGGAAAACAGGTGAGGCAAAAAAAGGCACTCAAATAGCATCATACATAGCTGGTTGCAATGAGACTTCCAGCTGCAACTACCACTGTTCTTACGGGTAGTCTGATACCAGTTTCTTAATGATTAGGTCAGGCTCGGTGGTTGGGAAGTTGTTCTCTTCTCTCTCCAAGCAGCAAGAGGCAGCATGAGTGAAGGAGACACAAGGCAAATAATTCAGGGCAATGAAGCACTTCAAGCATGAATGCCTGACGTATAATAGTCCTATCTTCCCATAAATACATATGTTTGTGTAGATGTAGAATAATAAGAAAATGTCTAAACATCAATGAACAAAGTCCACAAAAGCTTCTGGGGTCCTGTAAGATAGTACATGAAGGACAGTCCTTTTCAACAGTTTTCTTGCAGTATGAGGGCTGATGCAATCTAGCTGTGAGGGGCTGAGTCATAATTTGCTTGTATTTCATCTTCAGTTTTATATCTGCATTATGGCTTACATTTAAAATTAAATATAACAGTTCTTATAAAGATTAGAGACTCAGGGTGATAAACTAATTTAACATGGATTAAATTCATTGTGTTTTAAATAGACCTGGAATCTCTGTGATACAACTTCTTTGCAACTTCAGATGATTTAACTTCTTTTGACAATTAAACTTCTTTTGGGACTTGTGATGAATTTGCAATAGTTAACCAAGCAATAAGTCATTAACCCACTGCTGGGAACAGAGTATCTAGTACTGCAGATTTGGGATAAAACTGCACTAGGTTTAATCAGGCCACTGATTCACGTGGCCTAAATTTAGACACCCAAGTTCAAAGAGATGTAATGATAGAATAGGACAGAGTATGATGAACTGAAAAGTTATCTAAGGATGAATCCATTCAACATGATCTGAGAAACCTGTCAAGTGGGAGGAGAAGGAATAAGAAAGGGAGCCATAGAGATGAGGTCTGTGACTTCAGTCTTTCGTCTTGCACCTTCTCCTACTGATTAATTTATGATCATTTTGAAGTGTCTCTTAGCTGTACCATAAAGTATGAAGTTAAAAACGTAACTTTTGTATTAACAGTTCAACACAGTGGAGAACTAGATTGCTGTTACATTTTTGTATGTGGTGTGTTCAGCAGCAGGAGTAAAGGCAAGGACTGTGTAAACAGTCATCTCTTCCACACATCAGATCTTGCAGAGGCACTCAAAATCTGCAGGAATATTTACACATCTATGTTCCAGTCTGTCAGGTGTTGGTGGTCAAAGGGTTTGGGGCTTACCAACCCCTCCCCATAATCCTCTTTCAAGGAGGCAAGGTGATTTCCTCTGTTTCTGTCTCCAAATTCTACTGTGAAGCTCATGGGAAGAAAGTGTCATGCAGTTTGGGAGAGAACATTTCCAGGTATTCCCTTAACGTTACCATACACTGATTAATAGCATTGGTACGCTGGAAGCATCTGGAGGTAATAACTCTTATCCTCACAGGGATATCCTCTGTGCAAAATAAGCAGGTGGTAACTTCCCATTGACAAGAAGTCTTCTATGCTTTGAGCTGCAGGTTCTTGCAACCAATTTCCATAGCACTTTTCTACTGTAGGTTTATTTAGCTAGAGAAAGTTACACTGGTGTATGCAGCAATAACAGATTTGACCTTTCACCATTAACAGCTGTGATAAACAAGAAAGCTTACAAAAATAGGCCTGGCTTCATAGCTTGTACCAAACTTGAAGCTATTTGCAAGTGCATAGGTATAATATTGAGTTAGTTTATAGGTTTATATCCAACTCTGTGACATTTACACACTTGCACTGTGTTCTGTGAGAGTCCTAGAAATGCACTGGATACTGTAGTACAGAGAAACAATCACTGTTCCACATTTAACACTCTTATAGTCAAAAATAATAAAAAGTGGGAAGAGAACCAGAAGTGGCAATGTGATGCGATAGTGATGAAGCATTTTATCAAAGCCACATAGCAGATCAGTGGCAAGGCTGGAAGTAGGAGTCCAGTGGTATCACTTCAGAGCGATAGCCTGCTCACTTTAAATATCTTCTAAATTATGCTATTTGTGTTGAGAGGGTGAGAAACACGACAGACCACCAAAAAAAAAGTGTACAGACACAGTTGTTGTGACTTGGATATGGAAAAGAAATGCAAGGAAATGACCAGATATGGATCTCACAGAAAGTATGTGAAGTATAACCTTTGTCGTGGACGGATAACTGCACGACACCCTAGTCCATGATTTCACCCACATTCTGTCTGTCTGTGCTGTTATTTCTGCTTTTCTATCATTGCTTATACAGAGACACTACAGGTTTTGTAACTGGCATCCTCTTGACCTGGCTGATCTTTAAAGGCCAAGTCTGAAGTTCTACCTGCCTGTATATCAATGTTTGGTGGACTTCACATAGATTACTTTCCCAGCAAGAGTCCTAGAATAGATCTAGCTATGCCAACAGAAAACACCAATGCTTACTTTGTCTGAGAGACTGGTATTGGCTACATCAAGGAAGCGAGTATTCTGTTGGAAGGTGTGACCATGTTAAGGGGTATGCCTGTATGCCTGACTGGTGTACTCTTCGCTGAATAAAAAACTGTCTGGATGGCCAGGCCCAAAGAGTGGTGGTGAATGGAGTTAAATCCAGCTGGTGGCCAGTCACAGGCAGTGTTCCGCAGGGCTCAGTATTGGGGCCAGTTCTCTTTAATATCTTTATCAGTGATCTGGATGAGGGGATTGAGTGCACCCTCAGTAAGGTTGCAGATGAGACCAAGTTGGGCAGGAGTGTTGATCTGCTGCAGGGTAGGAAGGCTCTACAGAGGGATCCAGACAGGCTGGATCGATGAGCTGAGGCCAACTGTATGAAGTTCAACAAGGCCAAGTGCCGGGTCCTGCACTTGGGTCATAACAACCCCCTGCAATGCTACAGGCTTGGGGAAGAGTGGCTGGAAAGCTGCCTGGCAGAAAAAGACCTAGGGGTACTGGTCGATAGTCAGCTAAACATGAGGCAGCAGTGCGCCCAGGTGGCCAAGAAGGCCAGTGGCATCCTGGCCTGTATCAGAAACAGTGCGGCCAGCAGGAGCAGGGAAGTGATCATCCCC
>NW_009623408.1:15952-27115 GCF_000690535.1 Cariama cristata
GGCTGCCCAGGGAAGTGGTAGAGTCACCATCCCTGGAGGTATTTAAAAGACATGTACATGTGGTGCTTAGGGACATGGTTTAGTGGTGAGCTTGGTAGTGCTAGGTTAATGGTTGGACTCGATGATCTTAAAGGTCTTTTCCAACCTAAATGATTCTGTGATTCTACTACAGACTAAAGTGTAAAGTAGAGCTTAAAGTAGAGCTATCTGAATTAAATGTAAATTAATATATTCAGGTAATAGAAACAGTCATGCCATGAAGCTCTGAGCTAATTTCTCTTGAGGCAAAATAGATGAGTACTCAGAAATTTGAAAATCCAGGATTTTGCTTGGATCCATTTCTTAAAGTCATTATCTGCTTTTCTTTTTGAAATGTGTGTAACACTGTTAGATCTTCTTCTTACTTCTGTGGCACAGTTTTGGTCATGAACAGTTTGCAGTATCAGTGTCCTTTAGCAACTGGATGGCTGCCTTTCCCCCAGGCATAAGTAACATAGTGCTACCTGTTGGTTTTGGCCAAAATAGTTTAAATAGAAAAATGAGAAGATGATACAGTAAAGAGAACCAAAGCCTTCTTTCCTTGTAGCGAGTCACAGGAGGCAGATTACAGTGAGGTGTTCTACATCCATTATAACAATGCTGTTTTCCAGTTTATCATACTGAAATGATTAACCATTTTGCTACTGAACATTTGCAAAGCCAACAAAACGTTAAGAGACCTGTGGACAAAAAAAACTTCCGATGCAGGTTGGCATTTTATTTTTCACTGGGGACTTAAGTTTCCAAATTACTTAATGGCTTGGTAATGATGTTCAGGCATGTATGTAGTAAGGTGCAGCCAATGCTGGTTGCAGGCACCACTTACACGGGGGAATGAATGCAGAGATGCGTAGTTGCATAGGCAGCCTGAGGCTGCTTGCCCCAGAGCTCACGTTGCTGATGTCACTGGGAATGGAGACAGAGCTACTGTCCCCTTCACTTCCTTGGTAAATCTGCTTCTGTGTTTTGTAGCTGGCTGGAGCAACCTGTGAGGTTGGAATCTGGCAAGGTCAGACAGTTAAAAGATATTTTAATTTTGCAGAGTAAACACCTATCAAAGTTATTTGCTTAGGAAAGCAAAGTCAGTAGGTCAAGAAGGAAAAAACTAGTGCTTTGGTTTGATCACTTCTTCATTTTTTTATGCAGATCTAGACTTTCTCAGTCAGGAGTCGCTCTGGTTGAAGACTGTCCGCACCCCATCAGCAAGCTATCATCTTGGTTTATTTTGTAGGAAGGAATTTTGAAACAGTTATGAAAGCAAGAAGCTCATCTAGGGAATTGCTTTCTAAAGTGTCCTCTCCCAGATGTACTGAGGTGCTGCCAAATTGAAGGACATTCGCATTTTAAACTTTATCACCCATCTTCAGGAACTCATCAAAAGTCAAGAAGGGAAAAATCTGAAGTAATTGTCTAAGCCATCCTCTGGCTATGTGAAGATTTTTAACCATGCTGTATTTGCCTTTGCAGCAGAAGTTCCAATGTTTCTTTTGGGATACACACACTATTTCATCTAGTTCTCAGGAACTTTCTTTTGGATGCTTAGCTGCATTAGCATATTGTTATTCTTACCCTCCCTGCTATTAGTCATTCTCTTACAGACAAAGCTAAAAACTTGTCTTTTCTAAAACCATCATGTATTCTTCAAACATTTGTAAACCCAACCATATGGTTCTTTGGCAGCAGAAGAATGTACTTTTTAGTTTGGGAAAGAAAGATTATTTCAGTTCCCAGATTTGACACTTCCACATTTCAAATCAAATAGCAGTTTATTGATATTTTTCTAGAAAATAAAATTACTCAAATGATTACATATATGAAACCATCCTCTCTTCATGCTTCTGCTGTATTTCTGGGCATCTGGATCAAAAGAGCAATTCCTTTTATAAAACTTACTCAGTTTTGAAATAAATTTTTCTGGTGATTTCTGGGTGTTTCTCACATGGACTGGTAAGGAGGTCTTCTCATCTGCTTCTCTCAAGCTTACCAGAAGTGTTAATACTTTATTTGTGGAATCACATTTGGTTTCTGCAATTCAAAAGCTAAGATACAGGAAAGGGGAAAATTATGATTGCAGGCAGGGAAGAGGTTGGTCTGCTCTTAAGAAATCCTGATCTTAAAACACAGGACTTTGAGAAGTCCTAAAAGAAATGGGGAATGTTTTCCCAGAAATACCATAAAAACAGAGACTCTTACCACATCTTTTCATTGCCTTTGCTTTGCTTCAAAGGACTACATGCTTGCTGACCAAAGTACTGGAAAGGCATGAGACAACATAGACGGTATTGGTGTGGACCTGAGAGTCAGAACAACATCAGATTATTCTTGGTGGGTTTTTTATTACTTTCTTGCTTAGGGTGTGGTTGTGGATGATAATCAGTTGGCTTGTTGTTTTTTTCCCCCACAAATCTATTTATAGTCTTGTGGTAAAACTTAACAGATAAAGGACCCACCACTGTACCCAGTGATACAACCAGTAGCAGTGACTACATAGTGCAAAGCTGAGAGTGAAATGGCAGGGCAGAGAAGGAAATCTGAGAAATTGAGATAGTGCCACTTCTTTTCAAATACAGTTTGAAATACATGGTTAGTCTGTAAAAGCTATCTGTTCCTGTTATTGCTTTGTTACTATTGTGGCTTGGAAAACAAATTGGTATCATTCTGCTTCATATATAATTCTCAATTATAATAACCCTTGGAACTTCCATGATGTGTTTTGTCCTTAGATCAAAAGGTTGGGTTTACTTCCATACAGCTGAAATGAGAGGCCCAGAAAATCAAGTTACCCAAGACATTATAATGAGCTAATGGCAGGACTTTGGCTAACATGAATATTCTCTATTTCATATTCTAAATGGTAAATGGAATAAAAATTCAAACTGTCTATTACAGTTGAGGCAGAATGGAAATCAAGCTCATCACTTTTGGGAACTGGTGGCAATTTAAATAATGACTTAAATAGTTTGTTGTTGCTGTTGCTGTTAATATTGTAAAATATGCTCAAATCACAGGTGTACAGCCATACCAAAGTGCTGCATTTCACTCTGACTTTTCTGCTTGTGCTGAACAACAGTGACTTGTGTAAAACATGGGATCTATATATCTATAAGAAGCAAAAGGCACAGATGCTAGCAGTGCTGTATCATATGTAGAGGAAACCCATGGTGCAGCTGCGGAGTGTAATTTCATGCTGGCTTCTCACTTTGAGGAGCACTGATTCATTAGCCCAGTGGGCAGAAAATGGGAAGAAAACCCGTTAATTTCTGGACTGTGAGAATGTATGCTTATTTTGGAAAACACCTTATTACTACTGCAGCTGTCTCCTCCAGAAAGAGCTGGGATTGTATTGAGCCCAGATTGACACTTCTGGGAAGTGTCTTGGCAGAGCCTGAGACTAGGAAAAGAGCAGTCAAAGGTGCCATGTCCTGACAGAGGGTGAGGAGAGCTTCCAAAATACAAGTCAAAATTATGTTTTTCCTTATCCTAATGTACATCCCTAGGTCACAGCTTCTCCAAGAGATTTTTCAGAGACACCCAAGGATTGGCAGACTCTTTCGCACTGGGTAAGGCAAAGAGTCTCTTTGCTGAACGCATCCTGGACAAAAATGCCACCTAGGCACTTTTTATAGTGCCTTCACCATATCCCCATGTGCTTTTGTGGTAACAGCAAATGCGCAGACAAATGTGTGGGAATAGAGTGGAGAAGTGCTCTTCCTCAATGTTCATTCCTTCTCCCTGCTGGATTCTTCTCTAGAGCAAAGGGTATGGGGACAGAAAGGGAAAAAATGAGAACGAGAGGGAATGAAACAGGCAAATGACAGAAGATAAGTGGAGAGAAAAAATGCAGCCTGGAAGTTTAGAGGGAAGTTTTAAAAAAATCACTACAACGTGCAGTGATTTTCTTTTTTAGGTCATTATGTTGGAATAAGAGCAATACAATCATTGCTGTCATTCCTTTTGTATTTCTTGCTGCATTCCCTTCTGTGTTCAACCATCTATTTCTTCATTAATTTTTGCCAGACTCTTCAGCGTTTTAGCCAAGTCTTTTGACTATCTTTCTTGCCCAGCATTTGAATAGGCCTTACTTGAGCATGCAGACTATTGTGCAGACTGTGGTTTTCTTTTCATGGAGAGAACTAGGTAACTTCAGAATAATTAGCTGAAATTTCCTCCCCTCCCCTCTTTTTTTAAAGACAATTCCTCGTCTCTCCAGGAAGATGAAGAGATAGATATGGAGGCTGTCAACTGGCAGCTGAATAACACCTCCATGAATGGGCATTCATCTACCCCAACCACAGTTCGCTTTCCCAGCTGGGTGACTTTTGATGACAATGAAGTCAGTTTTTCACCGCAGAACCTTTCTCCCTTGAAAACAGACACCCCACCTGCAGAAACACAGACTCCAGATGTTAACTTTAACCTCACTACATCCTTTAAGAAAAGAGAACGTCCTAAAAGCACATTGGGGGACCTCTCCAAAATTCAAAAACTAGATCTCTCCTCCTTAACCAAGTTGCCTTCTGTTGAAACACCACCATGGAGTGCTACTAATCCCTTCCTGGATGAATCTCTGCGAGATGTCCAACCCTCACCCATCAATCCATTCAGTTCATTCTTTGAGGAGCGAGACAGGCGTTCCAAAAGCTCTTCTGTCTCCAGTGCTCCAGGCAAAAGCCAAAGAGACTCTCTCATTATTCTCCATCAAGAGCCTGATACCATCAGTTTCCATGAGGCAAACAAAAGTGCAACCCACACAGATGCTGTAGAGCAGCTCAAGAAACTTCAGATTGGAGACCCAGATAGTGTGAGCAGCCCTGCCTTGCCTGATGATGACCCCATGATGCCATATGATCTGGATGCAGCCTTATTTAACCTGGCACCAGCTCAGCCAAAGGATGGATGGCCAATGATGCTCAGGATCCCAGAGAAGAAGAATATTATGTCATCCAGGCACTGGGGACCAATATATGTCAAGCTGACTGAGAGTGGATGTATACAGCTTTTTTATGAGAAAGGATTGGAGAAACCTTTCCGGGAATTCAAACTTGAAATCAATCATGAGATTTCAGAGCGCAAACTCCAGAACTATGATGAGAATGGAAGGATACACAGTGTGCGGTTGGACCGCACAACCTACAAGGAGAAAAAGAAGTATCAGCCTAAGCCAGCCATTGCTCACACAGCAGAGAGAGAGCAAATTATCAAGCTTGGGACTACAGATTATGAAGACTTCCTTAGCTTCATCAGTGCTGTGCAAGACACACTGATGAACTTGCCAGCCTCATCAACAGATCTGAGCACAGTGGGACTAAACTATCAAGAAGAAGAAATCACAGTTGATGTCAGGGATGAGTTTCATGGTATCTTGGCCAAAGGAGACGGTGTGATTCTCCAGCACAGTGTGCTGACCCATATCTATGTTCTCAGCTTCCTTTCTGGCCTGGCAGAATGCAGACTGGGCCTTAATGATATTCTGATCAAAGGAAATGAAATAGTTGCAAGGCAGGATATTATGCCCACTACTACCACTAAGTGGATTAAATTATACAGCTGTCGGTTCCATTCATGTGTGGATGAGGATATGTTTAACAACTCCCGTATTATCCTGTTCAACCCCTTGGATGCCTGCCGGTTTGAACTGATGCGATTCAGAACTGTCTTTGCTGAGAAAACTTTGCCTTTTACTCTGAGGACAGCTGCCAGCATCAATGGTGCTGAGGTGGAGGTGCAGAGCTGGCTGATGATGTCCACTGGGTTCTCTTCCAACCGTGACCCTTTAACTCAGGTCCCTTGTGAAAACGTCATGATCCGCTACCCAGTGCCAAACGAATGGGTGAAGAACTTCCGCAGGGAGAGCGTCCTGGGGGAGAAATCTTTGAAAGCCAAAGTGAACAAGGGGGCCACTTTTGGATCAGCCAGTCTGTCTGGTTCGGAGCCAGTAATGAGAGTAACTTTGGGAACTGCCAAATACGAGCATGCCTTTAATTCTATTGTATGGAGGATAAACCGACTGCCTGACAAAAACTCAGGTGAGTGGTGCATACCATCTCTGCAGGAGTAAACTAAAAGGAGTTACATGTTTTGGAAGATAGGGAATACTGAGTTTACATGGTGAGGGATAAATCATCCTCTGTAGCATACCAAAGGACATCAGTTAGTTGCATGAAGCATTTATCTGGCCCTTCATTGCAGTAGTTTTACATATCCTACAAACATTGCTAATGATGAAAACAGGTTTAGGTTTTCTGGATGCAAAAATATACCTTCTCTCTCTGCTTTTATGAGTACATTATGGGACTTAGTCACCAAACATCTCTGTGTGCTTAGCACTGTTATTGGAAGCAGGGCTTTTTCAGGTAACTTGCGAAGGCAAGATACTATGCTACAGGGCTGAATGACAGGACCAGATAAATTGCTGTAGTTCCAGCACATGTGATTTCCATGCCTTGCCAAGCATACTGGGCCAGTGCTATATATTTCAATGCATATACCACAACTAGTACCTATGAAATATCTGGAACGGGGATTGTAAGAGAACAGAAGATATTGTGGATTCATAAAAAAAACCCCAAATTTCCAAACACCAGTTTGTGGCTATGTTTCTGTAATCAGTGTAGACGGGTAAATAGAGCTTAAACCCGAAGAGAGAATACCAACATAAAGCCCACAAGTCTTTGTATTTCTAGTAACGTGTTCATAATTAAACATTCAAATAATATGGTCAAGTTACTATTCCCTTTGGCCATCGCTGCCAGTCATTCCACTTCCTGCCTTTCATCCATGGTATGAAAGGTTATTTAGTTTTATCCATGGTAAAGCTAGGCAACTCAGGTTTATTTTTATGCATAGTGAATTCTACTTCCTGATTTCTCTCATCTAGACTAGCTTTTTACAAAGGAGATGGACTTTTTAGTACTAATGGTGTAGTAATGCAGCTGGGTGACTGGGAGGGTTTCTGTATTCAGTGTTCCCTGAAGGAAAGTTTAGTGTTGTGCCAGATTTGGCACTTTCTAAGGACATATGTTTTTCCTGAGTTTGAGCTATAGTGTCAGAAAAACAGTGATCTGAGTCTTCTTTGAATCGTGTTTTGGCCCAAGGATACCAGCTTACACCATAGGTTTCAAATTTGGAGGGATATCACTGACAAAAGTGAAGGCTCCATGTTTTCTGAGTGTGGGGTGTTAGAAGAGAGAGCTTGGGAACTCAAGAGAAATATCACAATGAAAAATTAACCTCAGGCTGTTTATGAGCAATAACATGCTTGTGAGGAAAATCTCACTATGCCATCTGCATGAGCTCTGGGAATGAGATGCTGTGAAACTGGGCCTTCTGTGGCATCTTCTCTGCAAAAATCTCAGTATACCATATAGACATTACAGCTGGGGAAACGAGAGCCCCCGGACTTCAACACAATCACAGAACATGCCAGTAGCAAACCAGGAGAAGAGGCAGAACTTCTGGCTCTACTGCCTCCTGCGAGGTGATGCTCCCTTACCCATCGCTACTTTGGGGGAGATGTTGATCCATGTCTCTTGATTCCTTGATCTTGTCTCTCTCAGTGTGAGGCTTTATTATATATACCCTGCGTCAGGGGGAAACACATCACAGACTTGGCACTGCTGTTGGAGTCCTGCCACAGAGCATCTATCCATCAGTGTCACCATGCAGAATGCAGGGCAGTTAGTATTTGTTTACATCCTGAGAGGAAGAGAGGGTCCTCACCCCTCCGGTCAGGTCAGATGTAATTTCAGGGACAGGAAGGGCCTTGCAAGCACTGTCTTGGCCAGGACACATGAGGTATGTGAGCGGGAGGCAATCCCAAAGTGATGACAGGGCAGGCCAAGTGCAGTTTAATTCTGACCTTGATGGTACTCGTCCCATGGTTTTCCTTACTCAACGTATATGGTAAACAAAGAGGGATATAAGTGGTACTCAAAAGCATTGATTCCCTCTCCTTCTTGTATTTGCCTGATGGACCACATACACTTCTGACCATGTGATAGTGATGTGTGGTCTACTCCCAGCCTTGTGCATGCTTGGCTGTATCCAGCCCTACCCACAAGTCATGTAATAACTCACCTCCACCTGTTTGCAGAAGTCCCTATAAATGATGCAGTTTCTCAAGCATTAAGTACAAAAATATTCCCTTGACTCGCACTTCATGCTGTCTTACTGTGGCACCTGCAGCTCACCCCTAAGAACACTCTGGATGCTCTGTAAATGTCTGATCTGCTAATGAACTGCTGCGGTGCCTGGGACTTCAGAGCAGGAGAGAGCATCACACTGCAGCCGAGGGGAGATGCTGCAGGTGGCCACAGTGTCCATCTCCACCCTGCCTCCAGAGACCACACAATCTGTCCACGGGACCTGGGGCATATGCATTGCGTGACTCCTTCCAGCACACGTGCCTATCAAAGGAGCACATGCATAGGCACACGCTATGAGACCCTTCGTTCATCTATGTTGTGTGCTCTGACACATCAGTCCCTTGCAAACGCAGTCCCAGGAACTCCAGAGGCCTCCGGGTAGCCACTTGGACCTCCTGTGCTTCACTGCGTTCCCTGAGCACAGAGTGTTGCAGGCGCTGTGTGGGCGTGAGGCGTGTGATGCCATCAGCCCTGCCTGTGGTCTGCCCTGACGGCCGGTACCACAGTCCCGCAGGGGAGGAAGGCCGGTCCCTCCTGAAGTTCACTGCTTGCATTCAGGTTGTAGTATCCTAGCACCCAAATTGTTAAGAATTATTTCAGCAGCTTCGCTGTCTTATCCAAATGTTTTCACTTTGTGCTTTCTAATGGGCTGAGGCCCTTTGCACTCTCACTAGAGGAACTTGTTATCAGCACTGTCTGTATTGTTTTGTAGCCAAAGCGTCTGCTTAGGACTGGACATTGAAATGCATATGACAAATGAGGGACTGACTGTGTGTACTCTGACTATGATTTGACCTAAGAAAAAACTATGGACTGGATTCTACTGAGCACATTGCTGAAATCCTTTCCAAAATAGCTTGTTAAACTTTATTCTCCTTCTCATATTCACAATTAATATGTTCAAAGCAGTTGATAAAGAAAGCCTGTTTACAGGCTCTGCAGAGCTTCAGTTGCAGCTGGCTGGGTTCCACATGTTTGGGTTTTTTTAATCCACCAGCAGAACATTAGGAAAACATCCACTCAGTCTTCGATCATGGGAAAATGCTCTTCCAGCGAAGCAGGGATGTAACCTCTATGCAGAGCCTTGGATCTGGATATTTGAACTTTGCTCTAGTTTGGCTGTGGATCCCAGGCATGCTGCCTGGTATACTTTCTGAAGTAAATTAAATCCTTTAATCCAAACATGTTGGGACACCAGAGCCCATTTGGAACAGATTCCTTCCAATCACTGTAACATAACATATATATATATATGAATTTTATTATCAGATCCTTGATTGTCAGGATGAAATGATAGTAGCTCAGGGAAGCAAGAGATGCAAAACAAAAGCAGTCTGTTACAGAAAGAGCTCTGAATGAGCCTGTTGAACAAACAGAAAGTCTATAGAAGTTGTGGCTTGTGCGCCTTATATTCAGTACACTAATGAACACTGACATGCTTAGTATTTTTGCTATAGTTTTAGTGGAGGAGTTGCTTTCTTAATCAGTTCACCTGGTTGCCTACCATGCTGAGCTGGTTTAAATTAATAACTTCAATGTTTTTTTAAGTGTTGTGCATGGTCTTTTCTGTTAGTGGGTACTCCTACTAGAAGAAATTAAGTTATTGAAAAATTGCTTTGCTAATTGCATTGCATTAATATTTTTTTTCCTTTATTTCTGCCCCCACTTTTTTTCTTTTTTGAGCCTGTGAATATCCACCAACATTCAAGTGTGTTAGAAGAGTGGTTGTGGGTTCCATGTGTCCAGTTGAAATTATGAAGTGTTTAAAAGCTCAGATTTCCAAAGCACCTATCATGCAGTGTGCTGAAGCCCAGTTTAACACTTCCCAGTGTTACCTTCACATGCATCCATCCCAAAAGCAACTGACCACATGCCAGTTCAGGAGTAGTAGCGGTGCAAGCTGAATATGTTGTAGCTGGGGATGTGGCTTGTGCCAGAGCACAGAGCTGCCTCTCCTGGGCTGCTGTGGGCTTCCACTGCAACCCAGGGAGTCTGAAGGAGGGAGCAACCCATGGCAAACTAGAGGAGAGGAAAAGCATAGCAAAGCAGATGAGCAGGAAGGATTACAATGAGGAGTCTGTGGAGACTGGTACAAGGTCAGGAAAGAGATATGAATGGATGGGTAGCCCGAGACTGCTAGTTAATTGCCAGTACTGAGTGCTGAACACGGAATTTTTGAGCCAGGAATGACTTGGGTTTAGGCATCTTCATAATGCAGTACCAGAGAGCAGTGATTCCCAGGAACGTGCAGCAGCACCCGAGTGTCCCATGGCAGAGGCTGAAGTGTGCTGTCACCACAGGTGTGCCCACCACAGCCAAGCTCAAGAAGTGGCCAGGAGGAAAAGCCCTGCAGAGCTGGAGGGCACAATGATCTCCCTGAGAGCACGTGGGGCTGCTGCCAGCCCATGGTGAGTGGGGTCATCTTCAAGGTCTGCTGTGCGCCACTGCTTTTTATCCAGCAAAAGTGTGCTCCAGGTATGAAAAACTGGGAAGTGCTGTCAGAGAGAGATCCCAGCTCGCTCTAGAACCAGGGCAACTGAGTCAGCACTCTGCTTGGGATAATTAATCCTGATGAAAAGCAGGTTATGTATTTTAATGCTTGCAGAACTTGAGCTTTTTTATCTGCTTGATACTGCACCCAGTCATTCATAACTTGGTTCCAGCTGTGGTGCTGCATATCTCTGTGGTCTCTGCTGAACTGCATAGCCTCTCATTGGATTTGCTGCACAGACATAAGTTTATAAACCTTCCAGTTGTGAGGAATCGCTGGCTAGACTGTTTGGAAATATGAGCCTGACCGTGAAATTTTTACCCAGACTTACACGGAGTTGAAATTTTTTTCCAACTCTATTTCAGAGGTTAAGTGGGGTGTTGTAATCCCTAAGCCCTCTAAAGACTGCTTAATTTCATAGAATCATAGAGCTATTTGGTTGGAAGGGACCTTAAAGATCATCTAGTTCCACCCCCCCTGCCATGGGCA
>NW_009623408.1:27176-42956 GCF_000690535.1 Cariama cristata
AGCTTCTCTGGGCAACCTGTTCCACTGCCTCACCACCCTCACAGTGAAGAATTTCTTCCTAATATCCAATCTAAACCTTCACTCTTCCAGTTTAAAGCCATTGCCCGTTGTCCTATCACTACATACCCTTGTACAAAGTCCTCCTCCAGCTTTCTTGTAGGCCCCTTTTTAGGTACTGGAAGGCTGCTATAAGGTCTCCCTGGAACCTTCTCTTCTCCAGGCTGAACAACTCCAACTCTCTCAGCCTGTCTTCATAGGAGAGGTGCTCCAGCCCTCTGATCATTTTTGTGGCCTCCTCTAGACTCCCTCCAACAGGTCCATATCCTTCTTGTGTTGGGGACCCCAGAGCTGAAGGCAGTACTGCAGAGGGGGTCTCACGACAGTGGAGCAGAGGGGGAGAATCACCTCCCTCGACCTGCTGGTCATGCTTCTTTTGATGCAGCCCAGGATATGGTTTGCTTTCTGGGCTGCAAGCGTACATTGCCAGCTCGTGTTGAGCTTCTTGCCAACCAACACCCCCAAGTCCTTCTCCTCAGGGCTGCACTCCATCCATTCTCTGCCCAGCCTGTATTTGTGCTTGGGGTTGCCCTGACCCTTGCGCAGGACCTTGCACAATTTCATCCTGTTGGGACAAGTAATATTTCAAAATCCCACATCTTGCTTTTAAAGCTTCAACTCAACAAGGCTGACTTTTGGGCTAAGCTCTGGATGAGGAGCTGACTTCCTTTTCAAGGTCCAGGCTTGCAAGTCCTTTGCAGGTGATGTTTTGCTCCTCTTCCCAGGGGGAGCTTCTGGGCTTTCCCTGCCCAGTTCTTTTTACTGTGCCTGCCTTCCTGCTTCTTTGGTTCTGTCCTGTACACATTCTGAGCTGTATGGAGAAGAACTTTCCCAAAGAACAAGTAGTCAGAAATCCTCAAGGCTATAATAGTGGCAGACAAGGATTCCATTCCTTTATTTAAACATTATTTTCATTTACACATACTTAGATAATAGGATCCTTCCATCAGAAAGCCCAAGGTGGCTTTGAAGGCTCTCATCCTCATTTTGCAGACAGACCTTAAATGACTGCTCAAGAGCTTAGGGAGTTGGCAGCAGTCAGAAATAAAACCAACCTAGCTTGACTAGCAGTCCCTACTTTAATTTTTAAACATCACTGTTGTCCAACAAAACAAAGGGGAAAAAATAATAACATGGGCTATCATTTACAGATGACAGAGCTAAACATGATTACTTCATTACATTGCCATCTTTAATGACTAGACACCTTGTGATGGGTTAGAGTAAGGAATAAAGTTATTTCCAAGCTGTCCAGAAATTTGCTTTTTGAACCCAGGAAAGTTATTTAACCTTATCCAGTATATTTCCTTTTGCTAAAAATGGGGATAACAATTTTCAATAAATGTGAAATAGCTGCCAAATCCCACCTTTCCTTACTATCAATACATGACATTTCGGAAGGATGTGCCACAATGTACTTAGCATGTTGCATACACTGAGGGAATCAGAAGAGGGGAAGTACCTTTACCCTATTGTGCTTGATTTACGTCTTGTATTTTCACCCACTAAAAGCAAACTAGAGTGACTGGCAGTTCTTTTTGCAGTTTGTTTAATTCCTCTGGAAACTCCAACAGCAGTGAAACAAGTAAGATGATACTGTCACTTGCTACGAACTAGTTTACCCAGGCAGATTCTCGGTTTCTTTGAGTTTGGTGATGTTGCTTCCTCCTAGGCATTGTGTTTTCTGATCCATCCAACCAACTTTCACGTCTGTTTGTTCTCTTTTTCCAGCTTCTGGCCATCCTCACTGCTTCTTCTGTCACCTAGAGCTTGGCTCTGACCGGGAAGTGCCTTCCAGTTTTGTCCGCTATGTAGATGTGGAATTTGACATGCCCACCACTTCTGCATCCAAAGCCACTGTTCGGTCCATCTCTGTTGAGGAGAAGACTGACGTGAGGAAGTGGGTCAACTATTCAGCACACTACAGTTACAAGGTAAAACTGAGCATGTGGCAATCACTATGGTTACTTTGCATACTTGGTTGTCTTGAAAAGTGTGGGCAGACAAATGAAATACAATGGACAGATGAGGTGGGAATTTGGCACATGCCAGGCTCTGTGCAGTAGCTACCCATGTGCAGCCTGTTGATTCATGGCAAACAAGCAGTGGATTATCCCTCAGCAAAGATGGAATAAACTTGCTTGCAGTTGCTTTGTGGAAGAGCATACACACAGCCAGCTACTGGGGATTAGCTGATACAGTAAGAGTGTGAACAGGGAACTTTACTGCTCTTCTTAGCAGCTACATTGGGAGTGCTACAGTGGGAGTGCTACAGCAGGAGTGCTACAGCAGACAAAAGGATCACATTATTTTTCTGCTTAAATATTTCTTCCTTCTGCCTGCCCTAAGGAGAGGAGCAGATGGGAAAATGCACTACATATATTCCTGCCAAGAATCTCAGTATGCCAAAATTGGCATGTTAGCTGATCACTCAGCAGAGAAATTGGCATCCTACCTGCCTTCTTTAAGAGCAGTGATGAGAGATACTGAAAAGACTCTCATGGCAAATATTTTTAATGGTCATTGTAATTACATTTTTAGTAGTCTTTTAAATTCCCTGGAGATGTTATTTGATCTTCCTAAGTATCCCTTTTAAGAATTAAACACTGGAATATCCCTGAGTTTTTGGAGGTGTTGAAATTTAGAACACAACTGTAGATGTGCATTTTGAAAATTAATCTCTTTGCTTTATACATCAGTCTTTGCAGAGTTTAAAATTGAGGCTGGTCTTCTGCTATCACTTGGGAAGCCACTATCCTCTTCAGATTTGGTTCTGGGTTTGGATTCAAAGTACAGCTGGGGATGGTAATGAATATAAAATCATGTGAGACTGGTTCTCTGCATGACATTATCTCTTCTGGAAATGATGTCATGACACTGTTGAATCATAAAACTGTTTGGATTAGACTGAAAAGACTTCTAGTAAATAAAATCCACCTCTCCCTGCTCAGTCTATTTCTCTTCACAACTCTCTCAGTTTACCAAGATTTTCTTTACCTGAGCAGAAAATGAACTGCCAGTATGGAAGATTTTTTGGATCTTTTGTTTTCCTTTCTCATTAGAAACGTTCTTCTTCTTTTTCCTCTGCCAGGTTGAAATAGAGCAGAAAAAAAGCTTGAATGAGGATCTGAAGGGAGAAGATACTGCAAATGTCAATGAATGTGCTACGCAGTGAAGGAAGATCAGTCTGCAAGTCCCAAGAGGGGTGGTCAAATTAACAGACCTGGAAGAAAGGACTTGCAGGTTTTTGGTATTTTTCTTTAAAAAAGTATGGAGTACTACTTTTAAAATAACGCTCTAAAGAGTATTATTTGTCCTCGTGATGATCCATACTTTGAGAAGAAGCTCGTCAGTGGTTTTTTTGGAGCGGACACATGGGCTTTAGCTGGAACGATTTAAGTACAGTTGAAGTATAGACAGAATGACTCGTAGTACAGTCAAGCCTGGCTTTTCTGCCTCTTCACCATCTAGGTTCTGCACTGAAGTATGGTCTGGCCACCATCACAGCCAAACCAGAAACCAGCCTTTATGTCACTTACAATCTTGCCCTCCTGCGTTAAACACTTTATTGTATGCCTGTTGGTTTGGTCATTGGCAGGTTCACTTCCTTCTCAACTGCCAAATAAAACCCAGGGAGCATCGAGTGAAAAATTACATAAAAACTCATTTCTGAAGTGGTCAACAGAGTGAAAACCCTGAGCATCCTTCTGGAGAATCAAACTCTGCATCTTAAACATAGTAAATGGTCAAGCAGATGAACTACAGACACGACAGCTAATCATGTATCTGTTCTTCTATTCACCCCTTCCTGTCTCATACTCTGAACGACAATATGTCATGGTGCATGTTTTCATGGGGTCTGCACAGGTTGCAAGAAAGCCTCTGCAATTTCTTAAAATTTTTATTTGTTAGTCTGGGCTGTTCTGTTATCTTGACTGAACATGGTTATGGCTGCTAGTAACAGGGAATGTGTGTTATAGTAGAGGTGATACAGGATGGACTTTGCAAAGATTAGATCATTTCTGCTTAGAAAGATATTAAGGGAAAAGCATTGGGGTTTGGTTTTGGGTTTGGTTTTTTTTTTACATGTTTTCTTGGATGGGTAAGGTGGGTGGTTACTGAAAATATCAGAACATGATTACTTTAACAGACAATGTTGTTTGCTTTCCTGAAAATCCTTGGAAGTCTGTCCTGCACAATATTACTTTCATGTTCTATCTTGAACCTACAATATAAGTCACTTCTATCTTTATAAAATCCCTGCTAACTGGGACCCAAAATCTCTTTTCAAAAATTAAGAACAAGCTTCCACCATGGAGATTTTTTTTACCTCCACTTAGCTGAAACTAATAGCAAGTCTTAAAACTTCTTGCTAAATAAAAATGCAGAAGGCAAAAATCACTCATTCATATATATTTTCAGAGAAAACAGTGGTCAAAGTACCCATTTTTTGTAGCTGTTTCCATGGCTTGCATAACATTTTGTCTCGAGGTAATTTTAAATGTAAAACCAGTAATTTATTAAATCATTTATCTTTTGAAAGGTTATTGCTGACTTTAAAATCACACATTTGGAAAGCCTTGGCAATGTAATTTAAAATCATTACAAATTAAAATGAAAGCTTTTTTATAAATTTATAAATTTAATTTATTTTACATTTCATATTACAGAAAATTAATACACTCTCGATTTACTGCTTTCACTGTGACTCCTATAAAAATCACTACAGTGTTAAAATCCTCAATAAAACATGAGATTAATTACATTGAGTCTAAAACTGGTAGTGGTATAATTTAAAACAAATTATGGGGAACTTATAAATGCCTTTTTATATGCACCTAAATTTCAGGCCTACATCAACCTAGTGATACATATTTACACAGGTACACTGCTGTAAATACATAAAGTCTCAGTCCTTCTAGGACTTCTTAATAAGTGTGTAATATTCTATTGCAGGTAGTCCTACTGGAGCCCAGGGAGCTCCTCAGAACACACCAGTTAGTACTAAGTATTTGCAACATCCCTCTATAAATGGAAGAATGCTATTAATTTTTATGAAGCTTTTTGAGATCAGTGGATTAAAATTACTGATAAAGTGTAAAGAATTATTACTTAAATGATAACTTACATAGGTTGTGAAATATCTGATAGCGCGGGGCTGAATTCGTGACTGATTCTCAGCTCTGTTACAGGCTGGCTGTGATGAGTTGCATGGCAATTCCTCTCTACAAAATTCACACTTGTTTTCAAAGGCATCCAGAGAACTTCATAGAATCATTTACGTTGGAAAGGACCTTTAAGATCATCGAGTCCAACCATAAACCTGCACAGCCAAGTCCACCACTAAACCATGTCCCTAAGCACCATGTCTACACGTCTTTTAAATGCCTCCAGGGATGGTGACATTTAAAAGGCGTGTAGTGGTGAGTGTTTTTCCTGTTTTTCACTGCAGCTCCTAGTGTAAAATTTCTGAAAAGGACCCCCAAGAAATCCAACAAAACCAAGCTGAAGGAGTGCTGAGATGTTGTGGGGGAAGTGTGAGAATGTTTTATGAAAGAAACAGTAGGGAGATTTCCTACTCTGATGTGCAGGCTCAGTGTCTGAATTTTTGCCTATTGCCCCCCGGCCCTTGAAACACAAATAAGTAATAGCAAATAAACAAAATTATGTTGTACTCCTTAAAGAGGGGAGAAAATTAAAGGAAAGTAATTTTCCATCTCTGTTGAATTCTTAAACTATTCAGCCACAGAATATTTCCTGCCCCCAAAACTGAAAGATGAACATATTGGAGGTTTCTGGATTTACTTTTTTTTTTTCCTCTTCATCACTGATTCTTTTTTTTTTAAATTTAATGAATGAAAGAATATGGGCCTGACTCTGATCTCTCTTATGTAGTTAGTTGTACAACAGAAGTATCTCTTCCAATCCTCCTGGAGTTACGCAGGCAAAACTGGAAAGGTGTTCTGGTTTATAAAAAAGCTATTTTAATCCATTCTGATCTCTGGAGAATATTTTTCTGATGTACCTGCCACTGAATTTTTCAAGAGTTTAGGATGAATACCTCAGACAGAGTTTCAAAAGATCTTATTTCCTGTTGAAGCACCAGAGTAAGTAGTTTGATTTTCAAAAGAACACTCGCAACCAAAATCTTTAAAAAATCTGGTGTTGGTATCACCTGGTGTCACCACTGAATTCTTTTTTTCAGTCCAGCACCATTACAAGCACTGGGCATTTGAACACTGGGATCCTAAGTGCCCTTTTTGAGGCTTCCACTGGTTTTGCTTGATTAAACAGCGCCAATTTTTCAGTGTTAGATACTGTCATGTATGAACTTTATGTACATGAGCCATATACTCTTCACCCATAGGGGTAATAATTTAGACAGGCTGTTGATAGGAGTGAGGGGAAAAGAGCTCAGAGGTTTGTCAGTTTTAGAGTAGCAGAAATGATTTAGATACAAGCTATGCCTGTAGTGAGGATGATTTTTAGTTTTTATCTTGGGGAAAAATATCTTTGAATATTTTCAGTTTGATACTTCTTTTGAGGAAGATATAATCACTGTCCTTTGGTTTATTTGAAAGCTTTGTAGTACTCAAACACTCTGTGCAGGAAATGTGCCTTCAAGGTAAGCGTACATTTACTCCCTGAAGCTATTCCCACTTTCAGCCTTCTTTCTATTTCTCATTATGGTTTTGTTTCATTTTTGTACTGTGGTAAGACTTGAGGTATTGCAGGGAACTTTGCCTAGAAAAATAGACTTAGTCTTTGATCACAAGGGGTAAAGATGAATAACATCTCCAGGCAGCTGAGCTAATTTTAGTGAATGCCTCTTAGATTTATTAACTATGGACACTCTGCTAGCAAAGGAAAATGGGCAAATTAAGCTGAGAAGTACAGTAACTGACTGATGTTATTTTTGTCCTTTATTTTGTTTAGACTCAAATTTAGTCATCCTATGAAGGAGACAGATATAGCAGTATCATAAGAAACATTGCAGAAATAATCTACCTGTTCTGGTGGGTTGCTGGCTGACATACTTACTTGACAGGACATTGAAGACCTCTTGGTCTACCTGGCCACATGACTTAGTAGCTGCTAAAACTCCCTCTTGATCATTCACCTCCCAGGATAGAGAGGTATTGCATGCAAAAGAGCATGAAAGCAAGAGGAAAAGGTGTATGAAGTTCAGCCTGGAGGTACTTACTGTGTTGCTTGCATGAAATTCTCAGTAGTTTCCTTGGTCCTTGAATGCACACAAACTAGTCAAGCCCTTGATAGGTTACCTCTGTTCCAGAGGGTGAAAAGTTCCTTTCAGTGACTCTTAGCAGCTTGTGCTTATAGCTGTATTCATCTCCACGAGAATTTGCAGCACACAGAGATCACTTGTGGATGAAGTACTTACACTCTTCTGCCACTAAAGTTAAATCTACATCATGAGTTCTCCGAGATATGAAATTTTGTGTGGTAACAGGCATAGCTGTACCTAGGCTTCCTGTTTTGTTCAGCCACCCACCCACCCATGCATCCATTGATCCTCCCATCCGTCCCACCCTCCCTGCCTCTCTCTCCTATACTTGCAATTCATTCTTTGCACTATTGACGTTGATTGGTTTGATGATTATTTTGTAACATGTTGCTACCTTTTTGTTTTGTAAAATAAGAAAGTCTATACACTGGCTAACTTTGTAGAAGTGGTTTATTTTTTTTCTTTTTATTTTTTCAGTTGAAATTGGATGTCATGTTTTATTTAAACTATGGGAAACTGAAATAAATGTTAAGATGAAATAGTATATCCACATTTTCACTGTGAAATTGAAGTTGTATGTGCTGTATATTCTGATAAGTTAGAAGTCTTGAATTCAGAAGAGGAAAAGGGAGTGTTTTGAATGACATAATGAAGGACATAAATTAGAAGTAATGGGACTATATACAGAAAAGAGATTATTTCATTTGATCATCCAGACTGAACGATAGATTGCAAAGGAAATGGAGCAGGCCTAGAGCTTGAGCTGTGTAACAGATGTGTGGAGCAGTGCTGACATAAGATAGAAGATGATCCGACATTTGAATCAAGCCATCCTGAAACAAAGTAATGGAGAATTGAAGCTTCTGCTCAGTGGGTCTCTTCTACTTCTGCTCTCTTAACTGCTAAAGCCAGGAGTACATGCAAGGGCAGTGTTTTCCTGTGATCAGAACATCTCTTTGCAAAATGAGTGGAAGGATAAGGTCTAAACTATTTACAGAATCCTCTGCTATGATTGTCAGTGTTCTTTCAAAGTCAAGTAAGCTATGTATTATTTCATCCATCTTTCCACATCTCGCACAGTCACTGAGACAAGTTGCAGTCTGCTGTTTTTGTCAAAAGCAGTCCCTGAATCAGACTGAAGAGTTGGGTAGTCTCATTGACCAAAGAAAATCAGGTACTCATCATAAGGGTTGCTCAGATTATTGCTCTGAGCTTAGCACATTCTCCATGGTATGCCTCAGTACAACTGACAGTAAGTCAATCATTTTACAGTATAAGCATAAGGGAACGGTGCCTCATGTTCATTATTCAAGTGTAAATCAGGTCAGGCAGAAGAAAGAAGGAAAGTTAAATAGAAAGATTCAGGGGCTGTTAGTAATAGCAGTCTATTTACTATAATTCAGATATTCAGTAACATTTGGAAATGATACTATCAAATTGGGAGGGTAGAATTATATTAACCATGATAGCTTGATAATATTCAAAGTGGTTTTAAAAAGAGGTTTATAGAAAAAGCTGAAAGTTTGAAACCAGGGAGCTCAAAGTTCCTTGGCAATAGTGCAGTCCTTCAAGACAAGCCAAAATAACACCCTACAAGAGGGAGAGAAGTCAAAAGTGCCAACAGAACGTGTACCCAAACAAAAGACATCACTAGAGTGAGATAGCACAATCCGGAGAGGAAAAAAACACCAGTTTTCTTTCAGTGCTCTTAGTTGCCATGATTGCCCTTACCATCTAACCTAGATATGTCATAAATTTATGACTAGGATAAAAGCTGCTGAAGGTCAGCTGAGGTAAAGCAAAAGATAGAGAAGCAGCCCATTGTTTCAGCTTAGGTGCAGGTCTGTATCACAGCAGAAGTGTCTGAAACATAAAGCACACCAGTCCCAGAAAAAAACTCTTGTCCTTTTGGTCCCAATATTAGAAGCCCAACAGCAACTGCCATATAAAAAAAAGTAGTTGGAATAGTATTTTAAACACCAGCTATGAAAGGTGTCTTTCTCAGCCTTGAGTAATGGGACAGCCAAGCCTGATTGAGAAGGGTGACTGTACCACTGCCTGCAGCTGCACCTGTGGCAGACACATGCTGGGGTTTGAGGGTGTGAGCAGACTGGTCCTGCCCTGGTCTGAGGGCCTTCTGCAGTCTCCCAGCTGCTACTGCCCCAGGGGCTGTAGATAAACTGGGACCATCAGCTTGGCCTGAAGAGCATCTGGAGGAAAAGGATGAATACAGGGTGAATACAGCTGAAAGTAATTTCCTAAGGTGACAGCCTCTTTTGGGAAGGCTTCCCTTATGCAGAACAGAAAAGGAAAGCTCTAGTCCTCTGTGTGGAAGCAAAGAAATTTGTTAGGGCATGATCAGTTCAGCAACTGTATTAATACAGAGTACTCAGATTAAAAGGGAATGAAATGGGAAAACCTCATGTCAGTGCACAGATGCAGGCAGATCTGTAGCGGAGTTCTGGCTTCTGGTCAAGAGAAGCAAAAGCAAAACTGCAGTTAGTTTTCAACTACGAGGTTAATAGAGTTCAACCAGTACAGTATCCTCTGTCTCCACCTCCCTTTGATCAAAATCTTGCTTAAATTGCACTGCATCAGTCATCAGGCTTCCCCCCCGCCCCCCCCCCAAGCTGTTAAAGGTACCCTTTGTGCAGGAGGCAGAAATGTCCCTGGCAGTCAGGAAGTGACAGTTGGTGCGAGAGGAACAACCAGGGGAACACGGGTGGCAAAATAGGATACGCTGAAGTTACAATCTCAACAGAGAAAAATGTGTGCTAATACTTCATGAAGTCCCATGACAAGTCAGGAACTATGCAAAAAATGTGACTTGAGGAGTCCCAGTCTACTAACACTGACCCTGGGAACAAAGGAAAAAATAGTAAAAAAATTAATATGAACATTATGGAAGACTGGAAGTTTTGTGAACAAATAGAATTGGATTTGGAACTGAACCACACTGTCAAAATCAGCTCTCAAATTGTACAGGGCCAGAGGGCCTAAAAGACAGAGGATGATGAAAGTGTGAGTTGACTGTGACATTTCTGCCAGGTAACGGGTGGTTTGTGGTATGGGTCCTGCCTGGAGAAGTGAACTACAGATTGGAACGGTAAGGCATTTAGCTGTGTGTTCACGCTCCCTGGGGTCACAGGAGCTAAGGGACTGTTGCTCTCTAGTGGTCACTGCAAGCTGCCAGCTTTTTGCCCGGACTAATGACCAACTGCATTGAGCAGACTCAATGAAACGCAAGTCTCACTGGTTTTCAGGACTGTGAAACCCATGCAGAATTTGGCCCATTGTTGACACACTGAAAACCAGTTAGATCTCAAAACTGGGTGTAAGAGTTGACTACCTCAATTGTTTCCATGTTTAGCTGAGAAAAGGCCAACAGACAATTTTTCAGTGGGCTTGACTGCTCTTTTCACCCGAGTAGTCCTTACCTGTCTACACAGTCATGCACAGCTTCAGTTTAAATTTACATCCATAAAGCACTTTAAATACCTCCAAGAGAAAATGCTGTAAGAGGGTAACTTTTAACTACTATTAGAGAACAAAAGCATGTGTGTGTGTTGTATAGGCATGCATAGGCCTATACAATTAAGCATCATATGATGGAAAGAACAGTAGTTTGGCCTGTTGATTTTCTGTCCACTCTCTAGAAGACAGATACCCCCCACTGCCCCAAGAAACACCAGTGGGGCTAAGTCCAAGTCTGGGCAGCCAAGCCCACTACTCCCATCTGGTAAGCCCCATGCAGCTGCTGCCTCGTTCTGGAAGTACAAAAATTCCCAGGAGCTCTCATAAATTTGCATGAAAGATGTCTACATACACCTGCTGCTCCTGTGTGTGCCTTGCACTACCACAGTCCTAGACAGTTTTCAAGCCAAGTGTTCTGCTGCCTTCCTTCTTGCGAGGATTCTAATCTGCTGCCGTGCTCAGGACGGGCATCATGTGCTATAAAACCCGCTCAGTAGTCAGAGCACTGCACTGCAGATAAGCAAACGGGTTTTGGCTCCCTTTTCCTCCTTGTTTGAGGCTACCTAGAGGGCCGGGACAGAGGTGGAGACAGTTCAAGACTGAAAAGAGGCACTGAAGACTTCAAGGGTTTAGAATACTGAACAAGTTTGTCAGTCCTTGACTGCAGTATCTGAAATGCTGTTGAGTAAATTATAGAAATAGTCCTTGGAGCAGGAGCTGGACACCAGACCTGCCCTATCCCTCCAGACAAACATCTTTCTCTGCTGAGCTCACTGAATCTAGAATGCCTGCTACCCAGTGAAAGTACTTTATAGGGTAAGTAATAGCAGCATTTGAGGATAGTGCCTTATCTGTTTGCTGAGGTGCTATGGAAATAAAAGTGTTCAAATACATCCTTGTGCTGTGTTTTCTAAGAAGTAATGTGTTACAGTAAGTCTCCTTCCTGAAACAAAATGATCCTTCTGTATTAGAGCCTGGCAAGAAAGCAACTATATGCCTTTGAAATAAATCCTTTATAGCACGGGGACAGTTTTCCTTCCCAGCACCCACAAATAGTACATGAAAATCAGTTTCAATCTGTCCTGAAGTAATTTCTTACCTAATTTTTAGGTTTAAGAAAAAGATGTACTAGTTACTAGTTTTCAGCTTACGTTAATCATTTAACTTTTACTAGGCATTATGAACCTACTTTTATAGAAGTTACAGCCAACAGTCATTGCTCTCAAAGAGAGTGCTCCTGGACAATTTTAGGACAAAGAGAGAAATTTTGAAAACTTATTTCTCAGATTTATTTTGTTTTCTGCTGGGGTTACTCTACTGGCATAGGAGTTCTGCCTCCCTCTTGTGGCTGCATCTTTTACTTTCGACTTGGAAAAGAAACATTTATTGTGCAGTCACAGTCAGAATTCATTACAACTACTTTCCTGATACAAGCCTCCTCCTGAAGTTTGCTAGAAAAGACCCATTATGTTGGGAATCTCCCATACAAAAATTCTCTGCCTAAAGGAGAGATTCTTTCTCATGTTCATGTGGGAACAACTGAACACATTGGATAAGATTGGTGGTAATTCATGCTGGTTACATTTTTTAATTGATTCTGAATGTTCAAATTCCAGTCAGCCAAATGTACGAGCTCCACCTAGGTGTTCATGAAGGTACATTCCAGGTGATGTGATATTTTCAAGAAGTGCTGGAAAGTCTAGGCAATTAACTTTGGAGTCAACTGCTTTGATGCCATGAACCTGCAAAAACTTATGGCCTATATACATCTTAGGATATCACTTTGACCTTTCCTATCATCTTCCATTTAAAAATCACATAGTCCTTTTCAAACATTAAGAAATTAAGCTATCTGAATAGCTAACTGAAATAAAAGACTGTACCTCTGAGATGATAAGAAAGCTAAGATAGCATTAAATTGCTGCCTTGGAATGACAGAGCCCCAGCTGCATGCAGATCTGATGTTCCTCCATTGTTTCCCTAACCCAAAAGGACATCTCCCTTGAATGTCCTTTGCAGGCTTACAGCATTCGTAGCATGATTTACCTTGAGTGTCTCTGCTCTGTGCCCTTGTATTCTTTATTCCTTAGCAATTTACACTGATACCAATGCAGCACATTGCCTGCCCCAGCATTCAGAAAGACATGTGAATTGTATCTTGAAAGCCATTGCTGGAAATCAGGCAGGAAGGACCTGGAAATTTGTAGCACAGGTCAACAGTAATGGAAAGATAATAAGCTGCACAGCTTAAACCCTACTGCTGGTCATCTTCTTTCTTAGGTCTAAAAGAAAGTGACTCTGTAGTTCTGTACCACTGTTATTTGGTCGCATCCTCCAGCTTCATCTTCAATTTCAGCTGGATTTGGCAGCAAGTGGACTTTCTTTGACCACTCATATGTTTATGTAACTGTCCGGGAGATGTGGATAGAGGTATTATCACTTTGGCTTTGCAGGTACTCTCATCTGCTTCATGTTAGATGATACCCATCAGCACCTCTTTGGCAGTTGGCCGATGAAAATATTCACAGGAGCTGAGCCCAGCCCAGTACAGACTGCCAGGGGCTGGCGGCAGCAACAGCTAGAACTTCTTGGGAAAAATCATCCCTGGTGCCCTCAGATCACGTCTAATGCAGGTGGTGTTGGGCCCTCGCCCTGTAACCGTTAATACTGTGTCTGCATCTGGCCAGATAGGTCAGAGCATGAATCAGTCCTTCCAGCACAAATGCAGCTGTCTGAGAACTCTATGAACTGGAAGTGCTGTTTTCTGCTCATCACATGCTCTGCCCATACCATAAAACAGCGTGCAAGCAAAATTGCAGGTATAGCGGGTGCGATAGGATGCCTCACTAGAAATGTTTTCTTTCAACAGACACAGACATGCTGACTACTAATCTGCCTAGAGTCAGCCTGTGGGAGAAATGAGATGGCTGATGACAGTAGGTCATATTGCAAATCTAGGAAGATTTGTAGTGGAAGATGATGCTTAAGATGGAAAAACAATCTTTCATCCAAAGCAGGAAGGCAAGGAGCAGGAACAAGCAGCTGAGGGAAAAAGTGAGCTCCACTCTAAAAGCGAAGCTTCACTTTTTTTTACATGTTTGCAGCTGTCAAAATCTTGGTATGCCAAAGACTCACAGGTTACACATCATTTAGCATGAAGACTAGAGCAGAGAGGAGCTCTGGAAATGGGTCACAGGTTAGAAATGGCAATAAATGCCTAGGGTCCTATTGATCCATTACAGGATGAGCTGGGCTGGCTCATTCAATCTGTTTTCCTTTCTCTCAAAGCCAGGGACTCCGATTGCACAGCAGTCCTCACACTAGCACAGCTTTGCCAGTTAGATAATTAGCTTCAGCCTGGGAACTGCACATTAACTGCTCATAAGCCATAGGTTGGCCACAACTGAGTTCATGTTCACTGTTCCTCACCAGGAAGGCTGAACACAGCCAAAACTCCTGGAGTTGTTTCCTGCAAATTCCACCCAGTCCTGTGAAAAACAACACTAGAACTCATTTAGGGGGAAAAAAAAAAAAAGAAAGAAAAAAAAAGAAAATATTCATCTTTTTGTCTTGTCTGCCTGATACATCTCATGCTGGGTCCTGGACATATGATCACCTCTGAATAGGCTGTAAAGTATAGGGCACACCCATGTTTTTTCCATGAAAACTGTAGCCTCTGCCCTTAAAGCAGCTCTGTGTGATCCTCAGTGGGGCAGAAGCTTGCACGATTTGCAAGGCCACTCACTTGCGTGCAGAAGAACAGACATACTAAGCAGGAGGCAGTGAGCATCCAAAGTGGAGCAAACCTGCCTTGCAGAAAAGGATTTTTAGTTTATGGACAGGTGAACATGTGGCTGCAGGACAAACTGCCAAGTAAAATACACCACAGCACATCTCTGCTTGGCAGTGGCTGCCTGTGTGCAGTCTCCCACTCTGCCAGCTGTGTGAGGGAAGCCGAGGCTACACGAACACACACACACTCCCAAAGGAATCACGCAGACCAGCACCATGCCATAGTTATATGCTGCATTTTTGTATTCTGGCACACGCTAAGGTGATTACCCTATCGTAAGTCACCACGTGGAGTCTGAGGTACATAAGGCTTGCAAAACTACACTATAGAGCACTCTGTGCAAATTTTTCTCTCTGAATATTTCATTTTCTGATGCCTGTATTTATCAGGAATAACTTTGCTGACATGAATTCAGTTTTGCTGTGGACCTTTGCACATCGTAGCCACCGGCTGGAATACATGGCAGTAATCAGTAAAAACATTTATCAGCATGCTAGGTAAAGCTTTGCTTTAGATCGATAATGTAGGACGTTGCGTGTAGGGAGGCTAATTGGTATTTTAAGTGCAGATTTTTTGTTACATGACTTCTTTGTTGCTTGGCTTCATGGATCAGAGCCAGCAGTATTTTGGCTGTTGGCAGGACCTCATCACAGTTGAGTAGCTGTGATTCCTAACAGTCGCAGTCCAAGTGATTAGTTACTACTTAAAAAGCACTGAAGCAAGGTAGTACTGACAGAAGGTGTAACTTGAAGGTATTCCTTTAGTTCACGCCCTTGCAGAGAAGCTCTAGCCTTCAGAATTTTAGGGGCTTTTTTTTTAGCTATTTAAGAATCAGTACTCTTTATTCAAATTATGATTCATTCAGTCTGTAGAGACCTAAGCATTATGTCAAACATATACATATGCGGCAAATAAAGGGGTGGTCTCTGCCCTAAGACCAGTAATCTTCCTACTACAAGCATTAGAGCTTGCTTACAGCAAGCAGGGTGTGCATCTTAGTAACGGCCAATTCTTCTTCAATAAAAGGAAGCCTGGAGACTTTTCTACATGACAAAGCATTTGGCAACAATGTTGTTTTCAAGCATTTCCTCCTCTGGTCACTTATTTCTACTCCTGTCAGCTCTTTCAGTCGCACTAACATGTCTTTTGTGGGGCTGCCCTATGAACCAGATCAGGAAACTGATCCAGGTTAAAAATTAGCCAGTACGGG
>NW_009623408.1:42987-45103 GCF_000690535.1 Cariama cristata
GGGCGGCGGGGGGAGCATAAAAAAAGGCATAGCAAGGAACTGGCACAACTGCAACAGCAGGCCGTGGTGGCACAGGGACTGAACGAGCACACAGTGGTATGGGAAGGAAGTACGGATGCCTGAAATCCTCATTATCACTGAATGCCGGGGGGTCGTGGGAACGACAAGGTCAGTGTCTCAATTAAGTTTGGCCTTTACGAACTAGGCGTAGTTTTGTCAACCAGAGACATGAAAGAAACAATCTCTGATCCACAAATCTATGATGGCAGAAACCTCTGCTAAGGTGTAAATAAATGCAGCACATGGCAGCAGCCTAGAAAAGAGCTTGTTGCCTCCTCCAGCTGTAACTGATCATTGACTAGAAACAGCTGTTATAAAGACCATGGTGCAGCTGTGCAAAGTGATTTTTTGAGGGATGGGCTGAGGGGGGCTAAGGAAAGTCAATTCCCTAAGCAGAGCAGGCATAAGCGGTCCTAGAAAAGGAATAGTTTCGCAAAACCTGATATGGAGTTTGTGTGGTAAAGCAGAGAGGGAACTGTGATTCTGCTAGAGGAGAAATTGTGGTGTTGAGAGGAGAGGGTCTAGCAGTTAGTGGCAGCTTTAGAAGAAAGTCTTCTGATGGGTGGGCGTACAGGCCTCTGGGTTTTGTGGCGGTGTTCCTCAGTGTTTGAAGGCCTGAGAGGTCTGTTAGAGATACATGGGGACAGAAGGAGTTACAGCAACGAAACAACTATAGTAGCTGGGCACCTGCTAACGTAGTTTTCGGTGAAGATACAACTAGTGTATTTTGTTTGGAGGGGGGAAGATGGTTTTCTAACGTTGGTAGCTATGTGGCTTTGACCATATAACTAAGCGCATAGTTTTATTGTCCTATTTGGATATGCCCTAATGAGAAAGGTGTATACATAAGTTGCTTATATACTATATATAAACAACTATATGTATTCTAACAGTAAACAGTCTTGGTCTATATTAAAGAAAAATTCTTTGTGATTCCTACTTTGCTTGAGTAAGCACTTTGTAAGATCAGAGCAAGCCTGAGACTCTAAAAGTCTAAGCATGAAATAAAAGCTCAATGTGTAGCAAGCTTCTCTGAAGGCCTTGCCTGCTCTAGCACTTCAAGTTGAGAATTTGCTGAAATGTTAATGTCTGCCCTCTGAAAGGTCACTACAGACAAACCACATTGCTCTACGTAGACAAGGTTTGCTCCCCTGTGGTCTGTGAGGAGGGCAGTTGAATTGTGCATGTGTTAGACTCTTAAAAATGGTGTTAGCATGCTTTGGTAAAGCATGTTACTGTGCTTCAAATTCTAGATGTGAGAGTAAACCCATCTTGGAATAAGGGTGATGGGAGCTATTTCATTCCATTTCTGCCTTGCTTAAAAATTTGGGGAAGGGGGGGAATCTAGAGCTGAAGGCAGGAAGGATATGTTTACTGGCTTTTGTTTCCAGCTACTAGATCACAGCGAGCAGGCTGTTAGAAGGAAAATGTCATACCTTTTAATTAAAGAACGCTTATACAAGACCTGAACACTGTCTGAAACTAATATCACATAAGCTGCATTATATGTCAGCATCTCTTACGACTCTTGAGGGCTGGCTGCATCCAGAAAAGCTTCAGCATGATGTGTCTGTGCTTAACTTCTGCCTGTGCCCCTGGATTGCGACTTTGGCCACTTGCTCTTTTTTTTTTTTTTTTTTTTTTTTTTGAGCTCTGTAGGGACACTTAAAACCAACCAAACAAAAACCAAACAAAGAAAAAATTCTCAAATTTTATTTAAGGTTTTATTCTCTCTTTCATACAGTGAGTGGAAGCAGCGAGAGCAAGTTAAACGTAGAGGTGAATGTAAGCTCTAAACTCACAATGTGTGAGTGTAATTTCAAGTAGCTTTTTCCCCCTGGTTAACATTTTCTAGGCTGACTTGGTTCTGTGCATGCTCCTGTTTTTATCCTTTTAACACATGCTGTTGCAATTTAAAGTTAAATGTGTATCTCCTCATTCTCCTGGAAAACTGTCATCTCAGAGATTGAGTCAGAAAGTTTACTTCCTTGACTAATAATGATACTACGTTGCCAAAGTCTTCTGAA
The DNA here is from genome assembly GCF_000690535.1 of Cariama cristata. Classification (NCBI taxonomy): domain Eukaryota; kingdom Metazoa; phylum Chordata; class Aves; order Cariamiformes; family Cariamidae; genus Cariama; species Cariama cristata. Next base: position 45,075 of record NW_009623408.1, read on the forward strand.
AAGTGCTCAATAGCTTAGCTTGTTTTTAA
>NW_009623408.1:45134-48710 GCF_000690535.1 Cariama cristata
AGGTAAGATTGTAATATACTGGGTGAAAATTGTATGTTATCTTCATGCCCACCATGGGAGACTTCTCCAGCACGACTACAATAGCAGACTGGTAATGTGGACAAGTCTTATGATGACAAATCTGTAAGGTATGCTGACGGTAAGCCTCATTCTGTCATCTACGTTAAAATTCGCACTCCTGTAATATAGTTAAGACCAATTTTTGTTTTCCTTGCTTAACTGCCCCACAGGGAGAGAGGAACCAGTCGACATGATCTCACTTAACAAGCTTCTCTGTTGTTTCAAGAACTAAGAAATTATAACCCACTGTGTCAGCAACACCTCACACTAGGTATTCTATGCTTTGCTGTATGATTAGGGAAGTTTTCAAAGAAGAATGAGGGCATGCTGATATGGATTGGGTACTAGTTTCTCCAGGTGTAGGAGATCAGGCATACTCATGGACTGTTCTTGGGAGGTAGAAGAGTAGCTTCAGTTTATTTACTTATTTTTTTTTCAATTTTCAGATGAACCAAAAAACCTCCATTTAAAGAAAAAAAATAAAAACTGAAGACCACAACTTAAATTTAATGTGTTTTTGACTTAGCATCAAGATTTTTGTGGTTCTTGTTTTCAGCTGAATTGCTAGCTGGCGGCTTTCAGTGGCCATCACAGGTACTTGGCACCTTTGAGTTTTTAGATTCATGTGTGTCCCATCCCTCCTGCCATTAGCAAATACTTATACATCAGTTATACCTTTCCAGAATATCTTCTTGAAAGATATGCTGTGAAGAACATCGCATTAGTACTTGCCAAGAACTTTAGAATGGAAGTGCAATCAACCCAAAAAGTTTATTTATTTTAAACTGAAGAAAGTTTACTTCCTCCTCTTCCCCCTCCTAGCTTCATACTCACAAGTTCAAAAATCTCTTGTCTAAAAGATGTAATTCTCTGATGGACCACAAAGGAGAGGAACTAAAAACATCTCCATAGATCCCAGACCCTTTATGTTAACTTAGCAAGCTAGTGTCGCAGCAGTAAGTCACTCGCTTTACTGAGGAGAAGCAAGGGATGCTTCTGGTAGTAACAGCACAGAATCGTCCAGGGCACTCAGTGTAGACTGTGTGCCTCTGAATGCAAAGTGTCGGCTATAAAGGACAATTTGTTTGTATTTGTCTCAAACATTTGGCAGAAAAATAAAGATGATTGTGCCTAGGATTGAGTGGGAACTTGTTTATTTTATTTCCTCCTCTAGCACACCAAGGATCAGCTTTTGATCTTGTGCACAGATGTACTTTTCACTATCCCATCTTCGGCATAATTTTTGCAGTGAAGGAGAAAGTTTACCCAATGTCATCGTCTTTGCTCTGGGTAAAATGTCCATCATCACTGTGGAGTTCAAGTCCAGATAGTACAATGGCTAAAATAGAACTGTCCAGCCAACAGTAAAGCTGGCGTTATTGCTAAACCTCGTGAAGCCACCTTGAGTTGTCAGTGATAGAAACCTAAGGGAGAAAGAAGACAGACAAGATAACACACAAACTTAATATAATTCACGCCTGACTGGCAAACAAAAGAGGATGCTGCCAGATAGATAGAGTTAACTATAAAAGTAATGCTGTTATGTAGCTTATGCCTCCTGATGCTATCCAGATAATCAGTGTAGTTACTGCATTATACATGAACATGTACGTTATTCCAGCCTAACAAAATGCTAAATTAAGTAGAATCCCCTAACATCAGTACAGCAGGCAGCTGTGATGCTGGGGAAAAACAAGGTGAACAGACTTCAGCAAGCAGCTGACTCGCTGTCCCCAAGCAGCAGCTGAATTGCCATGAATTAGATGGACCATTAGTCTGACTCAATGGGGCATTTCTCATGAGGGCTTGATTTTGTTCACAATATTCTTCAGAGGCACTCAGGGGGTTTGCAGTGCTGCACCGCAACTTGATACTGGTGCCTGAGAAACTGTGACAGGGCCACGCACACAGGTCTTACCTTCTAGGAAGAGAGTCTGCTGAACTATGGAAAGGAGTATGATACCAGACTGAGCCATTACTGCTATCATGCCCATATGTTAATTTTTTTAATTATTCAGTAAGCCACTCTGGAAAACAGGGAGAGGGTTCCAGGGAAGGAAACTGTAGCTATCCAGTGCCTCATGTCAAAAAGAGGAAGGGTATGAATGGCAATCTGATTCCTTCTTGGTGGCATGCCAGACACTTCAGCAGTTTCACTTCACAGCAAAGTACAAACTCTCTGCGAGAGATTACTACCTTCTTATCGGAGGCATCGGAAGTCAAGTAACAGCAGCACCTCAATCAATCCCCATAGTTCATTCAAAAGACCATGAATTATGGCTTCTGACGGGGGTAAAAAGGCTTTTCAGTCCTGTTGGCTGTGCTATGCAGGCAGAAGACTCCAGCAAAAAGGTGGAGTTGACAGCTGAGAATGGTAAAACTTTGTAAACTATGCTATTTTTCAGTTGGGGCTCCAGCACTATGCACAGTGAACAGTGGGTTTATCAGCTGGCCCACTGTAAACCAGTCATGTCCCTGTACAAAGTCTGGTCTCCAGAAGGGAAGATGGTGTTCATTACCGTAGAAAGGAAGGATTTAGAGGAATGGGATGGGAAGGTCTCCTCTACCCACTAACAAACTCCCTTCCATCAAAAGATACCAGACAGGCATTCCCTTGTTGCTTGGGGTACTTAATAGGTGGGACTTCAGGCTGAAGGTAACATAACAAATGTAATCTGTAGCACAGTATCACAGTATTGGTTGAAGAGATGTAACGTGTTATGCCTTGTGTAGGTAGAATCAGAATTCAGTGTTATTTTTCGCTTGTGCTTCAGTGGGACTTACACAGGTGACTTACTGGTGAAGATCTAAGGGATAAGCAGAGTTCAGAAATTGTGCCAAGAAGGACTGAGCAAAGGTGGCAGTGGTGAAGTTAACTTTGATGGAACAATACTCATGGTTGACAAGATTTTCCTGTATTATGCGCATCTCACAGGCTGCCGTAAAGAGGATAAAGACAGAGAACAGAAAAGGAAGAGAAGGCAATAGAGGGGAATATGGAAGTTAAGCCAGCTGGGAGGGCTCTGACAACTCCTTGCACAGCCCGCAGATCCTATTGCCACCGACGTAACGATGTGGCAAACTGGTGAGCGCCTGTGGGCCACAGCAAGACCCTGAGAGAGGACACTAGTAATTTCTTAGATTTTGCAGCTTTCCTCTTCCTGATCAGCTCTGGACTCAGTTACCGGCCCAGGTGGTGGCACAGAGCCCAGAAGCCCTCTGGGGCCCGTGGCCTACAGCAGCAGCGCCTCAGGCCATGGGGCCTTTGTTTAACTGCCTGTGAGAGAAGGCACCAGCACCCACTGGGCCAGGCAGGGCTAAGACTCCTTTCTTGTGGGCCAGGAAAAGCCATTTCTGCCCTGAAGTAGGCGGCTGCAGTTTTCGATTGCCACGGAGCAAGCAGCCCCCAGTGACTGAGCTGAGGCGCGTTAATGTCCCCTGCGCCGTGATGCGCAGGACGGGCCGGCTCGGTCTCAGCCGTGTCCTCCGTAAAGGCTGCCATCCGCTGCGACCCTC
>NW_009623409.1:0-249 GCF_000690535.1 Cariama cristata
TGGCCAGGCTCGGGCCCGGTGCCCCGCTGCACACGTTTGCCTCCTCTAGGATGACTTCACTATTGACACAATTTCCAATTTGGCATTGCAGTTACCGTAGCAACTCGATGCTTCCATTCTCTGATGAGATCAGCTCACAGTCAACACCGCGTTAGCACCTGCGTTGGTATGGCAACACAGGAGCATCCTCCATCCTGGCTGGCACTGCTGCAGGGGGATGGCTGCAGGCGCCCCGGAGGGGAGCGGGCA
>NW_009623409.1:351-8085 GCF_000690535.1 Cariama cristata
TCCAGCTGTGGCGTCCTGGGCTTCCGAGTCCTGCACGGCCTGGGAGATGCTGAGGAGAAGCTCAGTGGGGTCGTGGCTGGCACAGAGCAAGGAAGTGTCCTTGTAACCTCAAACTGCCCCTCATGAAGGTGTTTTGCATGGACACCACTGACTTTGCAAACTTTGGGATGAAGGAAAGCTGGCTTGTCTTGGAGAGGGAAACCAACGGTCCCAGGCAGCCCTTAATTTTGGGTGGTAAGTCCTGCAAGAGCAGAGCTCAAGTCACAGAGAAGGGTAGTTCACCCCCTTCTCCCGCAGCCACCAGCTTCCAAACCATTAAACTCTTCCAGTAAGTCTCCTGGGGGAGATTTGTTTTGCTTTAGCCCCAGTCTGAACTGGCACCCGCTTTTCTGAAAGTGCTTTACAATTTGTGTTTAATGTTTTTTAACAGCCATGTGCAAGCCATTTGAATTAGAGCAGTATGAATCTATTAGGCAGCGACAGATGCAAGTTTTGTGTCTCTTATTAGAAGGGATTGAATTGTGAGGTTTAGTGATGTGCAAAGGATTGGACTTTGGAGAGATTAAAATTATTTTCAGCGTTAAGCACAATATTTCTAAGCTAATGCACTCAGTCTTGAATATAGATTCACAGACCAAAAAGATTATAAAACATTAAACCTATGTAAATTCAGCTGTAAATTTATGTTTGAACAAATTTAACAAGAGATTTGACTTGGGGGCTTACAGCAAATAGGTTCTGCTTTTAATGCGTATTGCAGTCTTCAGTTGCAATGCCGTTCTCCCCTTGAAAGTCCCATGCCTGCTGAATTACTGGCAGGTCACAGTTGACAGCTCAAGCAATTATACTGGAATGTGTTAATAATAAAAAGGAAAATTACTTCATGTTTGTCTTCTCAGAAGACAAAAGCAGATGTTTGCTCCACCCTGAGGAGCAGCAGAGATGAGCTCCACGGACAGGTGACACTGTTGTAGCACCTGGCCATTGCCTCTCTTGGATAGGAATCGTGCAACTCCACGTCCTTCTCTGCGGTTCTCCAAGCCCTGGGAGTTGCTGTGAACTTTTCTCTCTTGTTGAGAACATGAAAATACAGTTAACAAAGACTCCTTTTGAGTGGGATTGCAGGAAACCTGCAACATTGTGAACAAGCTGCCTACACAGAGATAAATGACAGCTGTGACTGAAGGAATAAACAAGATAATCTGGATTTAAATAAACCACAAGGGGATTTTGGCAACATGCAAATTCACAAATTTATAAAATGTATCCTTTGAAAATAAAGAGCTTGTCTGAAGCCAGCAGTTAAGAACAATTACTGCAGCACATTTTCCCAATGAGGGCTTAGAGCTGGCCTTTGCCACAAACTGGAGGAGACCGGGAGCCAGATGTCGTGCCCATCGCCGCACAGCAGCTTGGGGCTGGTTTTATGCACAGAGCAAAAAGCTCGAAGAAGTGACGGCAGCGAGTCCCCTGTCCGACTGGGGAGCTGCAGGAGTGGTGAGGGTGCCGAGGGGCACGCAAGCAGCCTGGCCCCCCTTAGCCTCCAGGCCACAGCACTGGGCAACGAATAGGAAAGGAGAGAAATATCAAAAGCCTAAGCAAGCACGCAATAATACATATTTGATCATCTGCTTGGAGGACCAGGTAATTCCTCGATCCATGCCTGGGAATGGCAATAAAGGTTTTGTTTTGACATTGCACAGCACAGAGATGCTGCCTCCAGCAAGCATGAAGAAATGACGCCCATCCCCGTAACTGAGTGAAGGCGTCATTAATGTCGGGCGGCAGTGGAGCTCCTTCCAGTACCGCCTTGTCATCGCCCCCCTTTTTCAAGGGGGTAGCGATGGAGACAGAGGAGGGGCGGGAGGTTGGTCCGAGACCAGTAGCAGAGCCAGGAGAAGACGTGTCCCAGTTCCAACCCTTCACCTCCTGGGCTGCTCTGCAGAGGCACATCAGGCATGGTCAGCAGCATGGCATCAAAAGGGAAAGAAACGCTGCAAGAAAAGCCAAAGCATGTCCAAGAGGCTATGCAGTCCTCTCCAGGAGCAAAGCCCCAGCCCAGCACTGCAAATTGCTCTGCAGCAGCCACTGGAGGAGAGCGATCCGGAGCATCGTGTCCTGCCCGAGCATGCGGAGCTGGTTAGCATTCTGTTGGCATGTGTGCAATTAGGGCAGAGCACATGGCAGCAGCTCTGTGAAGGTTAACTGCTCTGAGGAGGATGCCTGCCGTGCCAGAGGCTCGGCTGCTCCCCGTTTAACACCCTTGTTATTCTCAGCAACAGGAGCTGGTGGTGCCGTGCATTGTTCTCTTCCGTGTGCTTGGCAACAGCTGCTGCGTGCAGCAGGACGCGTGCAGGACGCGCTGGCTCTTGGGGCTGACAGGCTCAAGCCTCCTTCATACCTGCCTTTGCACGGTGGGAGCTTGGCAAGGCGGTCCGTATGCCTGCCCAGGAAAGGCAGCACGTAGAAAGTAACTCTGAGGCAGAGTTTGGGAAAAAGCATTTCTGCATGTGCATCCCATCTGGTGCTCTGCAGGGCCAGGGGTGTCTCGAGGGCACACTGCAGCTCCCAGTGTTATCCTTAAAACTGTCCAGGAAAAGCTGAATCTGCTTTCCCTCCTTTTTCCCTTGATTGCTACTTCCCTGCTGTCTCTCCTCAGTGCCAACCTATCTATCCATTTGTCTTTATTGTGCATGGAATTAAACACAGTCCTTAAATGTGGCAACACTTTCAGATTATTAGCTCTGCAGTTTCTTGGCTCCTGTTTATTGTGATAACATCATCTGAAGGGGCCATTGTAATTAATAGTTTGTTCGTGCTTCTTTTATAAACCCCTGGTGTGTTTGTTTTATACTTGAACATCAGGCACTACAACTTGCTTCCAGTGTATTGTCTGAAGTGTACCCACCACAGAGAAAAGGCTTAGAGGTTTTGGGGAGTTTCTTGCAACAGTTTCTTGAAACTGAAATTTAGAGTAAAAACTAAGTAAGTATAACATTAAAGGCAAGACAATCATCTTGCCCTGACCCTAGAGCAGAGGGGACCAAAATCCTTTTTTACAAAACTGCCCGTGAAGGGGCTATTGCCAGGGCATGGCAGTGCCTGGAAGGTGAGGGAACCCCACTCCCAGCTCTCACCCAGCCCCTACCAGCGGAGGGACAGGCAGGAGCGGCAGCGTGCGTGTAGGACAGCAGCAGTGCTTCCTCTGAATGCTGATTAATTTTCATCTCTTTTAAAGCACTGTCATCTAAAACCCCACAAATCACAGACACAATCCATAATACAGAGCAAATGAAGGTCTGTGCAAGCATCGAGTCCCTGGGTGTCTGCCCAAACGTCCCAGGGGCCACAGATGGCTCGCAGTGCCGGGGAGATGCTGGTCAGGGGGAGCAGGAGCAAATGCAGTACAAATACTGTCAGTAATACCCTCCGATCTGACTGCACAGCCAGAGCATCGGCACAAGGGGCAGGGGCCCAGCCAGCCCCCATTTGCTCTGATCTTTTAGTTTGAAAGACCACAGGCACTTATTTGCAGAACAGCATCTTGTCATCTAGCAGAGAGACCAGACACAAAGATGTGTTACAAAAAACCAGTAAGCTAGTGGTTGGGGCTCGACCAAGTGACCCTGCAGAGGTGCTAAGAAGCAGCAAGTGGTGTTAACTGACCCCAGGAGCTCCCCCGGCCCCTCTGCTCCCCGGAGCTCTGTGCTGCAGAGCAGATGTGCTGGTGGAGGCAGCGCTCCGGGCCGTCCCAGGCAGGTCTGCCTGTGCGATGCAGAGGGTCAGAGCAGACGGCAATGGTACCCTCGAGCCCTATTGTCTGAAAGTCCTTCACTCATAGTCCAGCAGAGCTTTTAGCATCTCATAATCACCACACTTTGACATTTGACATCCTGCTGCATACTGCCAGGGTGTCTGACTCAGAGGAGCACACACCAGCCAGTTCTGCCTGTGCTGGTCCCTCCTTCTGCTCAGACAATTGCATAGGAAAACAGCTTATCCTGTCTGAGGCAGCACAAACAAGTGTGCGGTGCTGCTGCGTGGGTGTCAGGGTAATTGAACACCACAGCATAATGGTGTTTGGTGCTTGCCTGGCAGTCCAGCACCGTTTGCAATGGAGAAGGACTTTTACACACTGCTCCTTCTCCTGTTATCCAGGCCACTGCTGTCTCAGCTGGTGCCCTCTTGACTCAAAAATCAGAGCTGCCTCTTCCCGTTCCCCATCATGCCACATCCCATGGGCTCACTGCAATCCCCTTGGTCCTGTTTGACCCTCTTGTCTTAAAGCACTGATCCAAGCTCCCAGCAGCAGCAATGACTGCCCCAGGTCAGTCTTCCCAGAGCTTCACCCCCTTATCAGCTTGGGATCAAACATGCCCCTGGTCTGGAAGGGATGCTTCGGGAGAACCTGTCGTGACTGAGACCTTCAGTATTCCTGTGGAGAGCTGGCAAAGGGAGCATTGGAGCTGGTCCAACCCTTTCAGGCTTTACTGTAGTGTAAAACAAAGGTTGGGCTAAAGGGAGAAGGTGGAGAGCTCCGTTCTCCCATCCTCGTGGAGCAGGACAGCAGTGAATACAGAGCTGGCACAAAGGAGGAACACTGCCTGAGCGCTGAGGGACAAGTCAACGGAGCTTCTTGCTGCTTGATATCTTTGAGCACAGAATTTTGCAAGGCACAGAAGGGACTGGACACCTCTGTGCATGTTAACCTTATCTAGAGTTGCCACTAACTACAGAGACTGGGAAGCGATATTAAAACTTTCTACTTCAAGACTTCATTAAATCTTCAGCAAAAGGAATCAGGAGGAAAGGAGCATGGGCAGAGTAATCCCATAGCTGGTTGAGAGATTCCTGGTCCTTCCTCGGGGGCTCCCATTACTGACCGGTGTCAAAGACAGGCGACCTGGCAGGAAAACTCCCAGCCACCAGGCAGGCTGCGGTACCTCTGTCCCTGGGGGCTGGCAGCTCCGGTACTCCAGGTGTTAGCACACGACAGCAAGCAGCGGCGTAAAAAGTGGTCTGCGGCTACCTCATGATAGAATCCCTTAAAAAGGAAATGCATAGAAATTACTAGCTATAACTGATGATAAAATAACTGTTTTGTGGAGCAAGGAACAGAAGAGTAACACATTGATTTTGGTAATTAATGGTTCAATAGAAACCTGTTCTGGGAGTGCCCTGGGCAAAGTCACTGCATTGGAAGTGCCTTTATTCCCTGGTTTCAGCTCTCCAAGGCCGACCGCACAGCCCCAAGGACAGCCACAGGCACTGGCTCCTGCACGGTTTGGCTGGCACTCTTCCTCGCAGGCTCCCACTCTTCTTCTGGAAGCTCCTTGGGGCAGGGATTGTGGCTCAGTCTGTGTGCAGTGCTCATCCCAACAGGGCTGGAAACCGCCTCCAGCTACTACCAAAGTGGTTTCCAGTGCCAGTCCTTGCTGGAGGCAGATTGCTCTCCCTCCTCCACCGCTGCCAACTGGCACTGGGGCTGCGAGAGCGGTGGCAGGGAGCGGTGCTGTCTGTGGCAGCCCCCAGCAGCCTCCAGCCCTCCTCCGGCTTCAGCCCCCAGCTCCCTTCCTTCCTTCCACCGCTCCATCACATCAAGACCAAGACCTAATTTCCATGCAGAAATTTTAGCATTTCAGTTCCACGTTTGTTAAGCAATATTTAAAGAAAGAAATCAAACAGGAAATTTTACGCGGCCACGCTTGTATTTTGTGGGCAACACAGAAAGGCCTGGCGCACCGCGGGCTGGCTGCGCGTGCAAAGGCAGTGCCCACCAAGGCCAGTGAGTGGGACTCTGCAGCGGGGAGATTTCTGCAGTGGGTCACATCCTGAAATTGAGGGTTCTCTTTGGCCAGCTGCTTCCAGAGACGTGCTGCTGAGCGAATGCGATTTCTGTAGGATACAAACACTGGTCAGAATCATGCAGAGACTGAAAAGTCAGGTGAGCTGCGGTGCAGCGCTGGGAGTTTGGCAGGAGCCCCGTGCAGGGTCGGTGCCCAGCCGCTGCTCCTTGAAGCTGGTGGTGCCCCTGACCAGCTGGCCGCTGCCCTCGGCCGGGGTGGCAAGCTGGAGCGTGGGTGGTGGGTGGCACTGGAAAGGGGAAACCCTGCTCTGGCCGTCAGCTATGCTCTCCTGTCCGTCAGATGTGTTCAGAGAGCAGCAAGGAGCACTTCTGCTCCAGTCCTCCTTGGGGCAAGGACTGCCTGCCCGTGTGCTCAACCTCCCGGTCTCATTTTCTGTACGCTTTCCTCACATCACTCCCTTACACAGCCTTGTGCTCAGCTGAAGGTTTGAGCTATTTGTATAGCAGTGGGCACCTGAGGACTCAATCCCTGATCATGCTGTGGGCCTTGCTGTGATGTGGGTAGCCATAAAAGATGCTTCCTTCCCACACGGCTGTTAAATCCGTGTGCTGGATCTCCCCCTAGGAAAGCCAGTCTGTAATTCTGCAACATCTGCAGTCCCCAAGTGGTTGCATCCCTCTTAGTTTGTTCAGGCTTTTCTTCAAGAAAAATACATCAAGATACATCGTTCTGACTAATCCTTGACCCTTGCATATCACTGCTACTCAAATGGCTGATGCAAGGCAGGGACAAAGCACCGAAGTGCTCTGGGCAGAAGTCAGGACTGCAGATGCCCTGCCACATCGGGAAGGCAGCTCTGGTGGGGCACGGCGCTGGAGGGACGAGCTCCCTGGCAGGGCCTGGCCAACGGCACGCTGGCCCCGAAACGGGTGAGCTGGAGTCCTGCAGCCCTGCTCCCCTACAAACCCCCATTGCCAGGGCTCAGCTAGAGATTTTTCACCAGGAAAGATGCTGACTGCAGGAGAGTGGAAGCCGCAGGACCCCGCTGGCCTCTTCACCCAGAAATGCTGAAGGCACAAGCAGCCCTGGGGCAGCACCAGATCCACCTTTGCTCTTACCTTGACAGGGGACCCAGCAGCTCCTCCAGCAGCACCTTGGCAAAACAAGCCCAGCTGGATGGATTACACCAGCAGTAAATGCACAAATTACAGGAGGTTTAAAGCAAGATGATGCGTTTAGCAGTCAGAAATATGAGCAACACTGACAGGCAAATCTACCTGGGCCTTGCCTGACAGCCACTTCTGCTTGCAGACTTCAGCTGCATAATTCCTGAAATGGCTGTTTCCTGGGGCTCAGCAGTTTGACGTCAGCGTTACTGCGGTCACCGGTGCCCAAGATGCTCTTACAGAACCATTTCCAGCCCATTCATGTTTTTTCTTCACAATGTTTTTTGAATAGTTGCAAGATGAAGGGATAAACCTGCAAGACGCTTAGCATCGCCATCCTCTGCGTCTGCTGCAGGAGACCTGGCTGGTGCCGCAGGTGCTTTCCGAGAGCAGTGACACTGCTCCTCCTCGTGCCTCCCAGGCAGCAGCAGCATCAGGCACCGCATCTTTGAGGCAAATGAGCCAACAACATGTTAAATAAACTATGCTTCATGTGGGTATGCCTATGCACAAGTATTTGAAAAGCTTAAGATAAAAATATAGTTAAAACGCACTTAAGAAGCAGTCGATGCTGTGCCTGTGCAACCTTCGAACAGGTACACTGCAGGTACGGAAGGCCTTGCACCGGAGCGCTCCGGCAGACGTGGCTGTACACCCGGGCACCACAGCTCCACGGCCTCCTGCATTGTCTCACCGCACCCGCTCTGTGCAGAGGGCACCGGGAAGGGTGGCGGGGGCTGGCGGGGCTCCCTCGCACTGCA
>NW_009623410.1:0-15461 GCF_000690535.1 Cariama cristata
CGCTTGCAACGGGTACACTGGACCTCCTTATTTTTGGAGAATTAGCGGGCAAATCTGGCACCGGTCTTCATGGTGCACGGGTGAATTGTTGCCCTGGCTCCCCTCTCTTCTCCCCTTCATCTCCCTTCCATACGCACATGTGCACATAGGAGACCCACAGCAGATGAAACATGGCAAAACCTTTTTCAGTGCTAGTTTTAAACAAGTGTCAGACCTTTAACTGTCTCTTCACAGTCTGGTATTTCTGGGGTTTTTAATTTATAGCAACATCGTACAAGGCTTCAGTGGTGTGTGTGTGCGTTCCACAACCAGGATGAACAGACTGGTGCCATTGGTAAGAAACTTGCTGCTGCTGACAAATTATGTCTCTGCAATAGACAGAAAAAAAAAAAAAAGAAATTGCAGAGCCTCTCTTACTGCACATCATTCAGAGCACTTGTCTGTCAATTTTGACAAGACCACAACTATGGTCAATTCAGTATCCCTATAGAAAGCCAGGTACATCCATGGTTATACTCACAGGTCAGCAGAAGGTGTTCCCTAATTGCCTGGGATATGTGGATTTACCCACATGGAAAGCACCAGCAGAAATTTGTGACCACAAAGCAGTTCGGGTTCTGGTTTAACGCCTTGTCTGAAAGATATAAAATGTATGAGGAAGGGTGATTTATTTTATTCCCCATTGACGTTAAAAGCGAATGGAAAGCATGAAGTAGGTAGTTTTGTCGACTTTGTCACATCTGTGTGGCTAATCTGAGGGCTGTGGCTGTTTCAGACACCAGAGTGCATCCCAAGCCTTGTCACCAACGTCTGCTTAGTGAAGTGACATCTCCAAAGCAGAATCCAGCACTTAGTGGTGATTCCAGTGCCAGGGCTGAGATTTAACCCTCCCCTATGCCTAGTGCCGTGTCTTCTGCATCTTGCCTGATACTGCTCCTAGATGTCTTACGAAACCTCTGCGTGCTCTGTGACCAAAGGTGGACAGAAAACAGAGCAGTCAGTATGGTTAGCCTCCATTTTTTCTGCTTCTGTGTGTGCTCTTTGTACTATCATCGTAACTGCCACACCTCCCTTTTGCAAAAGGAGCCAGGATATTTGCATTTTCTTTGTCCTTACCAAAATCCACCTCAATGTAATACAAGCCCTAGCAAATAATAAGGGCATTCTGCATGGACAGAAAAGACTAATACTCCTTGATGGTGCTGAAAGCAAACATGCTGTATCTCCGGGAAGGTCTTACAAAGAGCATCCAACTCAGCATGAGCTCTTTCTCCAAACATCCTCTTATTCTTCATCTGTCTTTAGAGGACCCAGATCAGTCTGTGCTGCCCAGTCTCCAGTACCATCAGCACTTCCAGCTAACATGGTGAGTTACATGCACTTCTTGTCTCCTAGGCCTTAGGGGTAGGTCCTCTAGGTCTTCTGTCCCCTCTGATGTGGGTCAGAGGAAAACAGAATAAGGGAAATTAAAGCAAAAGGGTTGGAGAGTGAAGGTGCTGGGGATTTTGGAGACTCGACGCAGAGTTCACTGTACTCTTTCAGTTTTCTGCTCTTTGCAGGCCTGGTGCCGGGTAAAGTCTTGGAGGAACAGAAGTGTGGTTAGAAGTTTCCTTTAACAAAATCCTTGAATGCATCAAGAATGGATTATACCTTATGGCCAGTGGCAGTCATGGATTTGTGTATTCACCTCCTTCCTGTGGCAGAGAGAAGGATCCTATATGTTGGAAGGAAAGCAGTGTACAGCACTGCCGACCAAACTGTGTAATCTCATGGAAGGCCCTGTCAGCGCAGAAGCACACAGTGCTCAAACCTGTGATAACACATGAGCTTCTATGTGTGAGAGAGAGTTTTCAGATGAGCACAACTGCACCCTCAGAAGTTCTCCGCTCTCACTGTTTTTGCTGTGTGGCCAGCGAGTGACAGTAGTTGGCACCAGCCCACACCCAGGCCCACTCCAGCAATCATGGCTGCAGTTGGTGTGGATGAGACCTGCTGTAGACATACTTCTGTCCAGACTGGACAATGGACATATACACATGTTTTGCCCATTCCAAAGACTGGACCCAGGCCACAAAGCAGCTTTTTCTCCTAGGAGTGGAAGAACAGCATACTGGATTCATCAACATCTAGCAGAAATTCCATGTTCTTGGCATGAGGAACAAAAAAATAAGCCATGTTGACAGTCTTTGGTTTCCTTCAAGTCAGCGTACAGGCAGGCATCTACTGTTCTGCTTTGCCTGCAACTTCTAACATTCTCTGCATTTGCCTGAGACCTTTTCAACACAGGTCAGTGGGTTTCCTCTGTTAGTGCAGAGAATACCTTGTTCAGTCCCCATTTGCAGCTGGAGTGGTGGGTCTTGGAAATGAGCATGGTTCTGCATAGGAATTCCAGCATGGCTTGTCTGCTAGAACAAACAGAACAGCAAAATGTGGTAATTAGACACCTAATTAGGGGAAATGCATTTACAGTTTTCTGGGGAGAACTGCTACTCAAACAGGGAACATGACGAGGCAAATGCAATAAGGATCATGAAGAGCATACTGCAGTTCTAGTCTTCTAAAGAGCCCTGCTAGGGGAGACTGAGCTGTGCCCAGTTGTATGGTAGAGGTGGTGGCTTTCCTGCCATGACATTTTGTGGATAAATCTCATTATGCAGGTGTGGCAGGAGTCTGTCTTACGGATGTAACTTAATGGAGGAGAACCATATTCAGGGAGAACTGCCCGTGGTGGTCAGTAGCATGTGAGGACCAGCAAGAGTCCCTCTGAAGGAAGGCTAGGGCCCTCCCAAGTGCAGCAGTGAATGTGGTGCAGACAGACTTAGCCGAGCTCTAGGAGTCTCCATGGTTGGTCAGGGTGCAGAGAGTTGCCTTTTGTGCTCAGAGTGGCTGCCTTGTGTTTCCAGTCCTCTTTGCAGTGTTTTGTAAGAGGAGACTGCCCCATGTGCTCAGCACATGATTTAAGTGAGCAGGAGGCAAAGAAAATACTGCAGTATTTTTTTTTCACCTGTGTACAGTACATCTTTTGCATGACTGCAGGGTGATGTCTGTATGTTTTACAGACAGTGCAGGTGTATGCCTCCAGCCCAGGCAGTATTGTAGCCTCCAGGAACTTGTCACACTGTCAGAAAGAATACAAGTTTATGACAGATTATCTGCCACCTCTACGTCCTCACCCATCCTCCTAATTCTTCCTCAATTAATCAGCCCCAAAGAGGAGGTTTCTCTGGCAGCTGTGTGCAGAGAATTAATCTTCGGGATTTCTAGTGTTTTTAGATCAAGGATAAAGGTACAGTTAGTTTCTGGTGGAAGAAAGAAACAGAAGGCTGTCTGGCCTTTCAGTTTCACATCTAAGGTGCTGTAGGGGAACACAGAGGAAACCATCTGTTCAAGAAGCAGCAGGTCAGTGACTGTTTCTGTCTTTCTCTTGTTTTTAGGGGAACATTTCTTTATAGTTAACATTTCAGCACATCACTTGAAGGCCAGCTTTGTGGGGTGTTTCTTTGGCATTGACCTCTCCTCAGACAGCAGGGGAGCTGGAATACACTGCCTAGGTGACCCTAAGGCCATTTTTCTGCCTGTATTAATTCATCATCCACAGGTGGAGACTTGGTGGACCACTCCAGCCTATGACTACCAGCTCTGTGACAGTGCATGAGCAAATTTGCAATGATTCTTCAGTCACTGAGAGACCTCCCCTCCTGTTTACCTGGCGGAGAAGGCTGTGTTTGGTGAGCAGAATGATCTTTTGTTCAACCTGTTGTGTAGCGCCATTCATGTGAGGTGCAGTCTACTTGAATCCTTGCTGAAGGCCGTGCCTGATCTCAACCCTTCAAGATACAGGCCAGTATCAGGGGCTCTAGCTGATTCCCAGCACTGTGTCTGTGTTTGCAGGCTCATCTGCCTGAGACAGGTGATTATTATTCTCTGCCAACTGCCTGCCAGAACGAGCACAGCCCTTCTATGGGGATCATACAAACATCTTCCATCATCTTTTCTATCAGCACCACAGCTACTATCTGGAAAGCACCTGCCAACTGCAGCTGAACCACCACCTCTGTTAGCCTGGTGAAGGTGCTGGAGTGCAGACTTGTAATCACTTTTCAAATCAGATGAGCCCATTCCTCTGCAAGGTTGTCACTGCTATTTCTCAGCAGCACTGTGAGTACACCTTACTTCAGACGAAGGACTAGCATCACAAAAGAAGGAATGCACAGGACCTGTTTTTGTTGTCTTACTGTTTTGTATTCCTTTATGTTTCTCTCCTCACTCATTAATTGCCATTAAATCCTTAATTTTTGTACCAGACCCATCTTTCTGTTGTTTTCTTTTGGGCAAGCTTCTCTGCAGCTGCAGACACTTGCATTTGGGCAAAATAATGTGCAGCCGCCATATGTCATACCTGCCAAACCTGGTGAACAAGGTTGTAGGTTCTCATGCTGTTGCTATCTGTGCACTGAGCAGCCCACTGCTCTCATCTCCTGCGATTACCAGGAGTGACTGACACCGTCAAATGGCCCTGTGCTCTTGGGTCCCCATCAAGATCTCACCTTCCCTTCCTCGCTATAGGATAACTGCTTGCTTTTATCCTCTGCCCCTTGAGCAGTGGCAGATTGTGCCTGAGGGCTACCTTGTCCATGCCGCATGCTCTCAGGATGACGTGTCCTTTCCAGGCTTGCTAGGGAAATGTAGCAGAGGTTCATGTGAGATTATATTTGCACCATGGATTGATCCTGGCAGCATGGAGCAGATGTCTGTAAAACAGCCCTTGCCATGCCTGTGTGTGGCATGCCTGTGCAAAGAAAGTAATATTGCATCTGTGGTCATGGCAACATCTGAGTGTTGCTAGTGGGTGTGCCTGTTTGATGCTTGTCTGGGCAACGTGGAAGGGTACTTAAGTGGGATTGCTGGCATCTACTAATGTGTAAACATCACTTGCAGTGGAATTCTCATAATTTTAGATGTATGTGATAGAGACGTCCCCATCTGACATTTTCACTGTGCCTTACTTTTATATAGTTAACGGAGAGAAACAAGGCCACATTTAGGGCACTCTGCATCTGAGCTATTCTAGATTTCTACTTCAGAATTCTTTTGGCAAACAAGATACCTCTTCTGCTTAATTGAATGTAGTTTATTTTCAATAGAGTCTTCTCTTTTGTGCAAGAGCTTTTTTAGGCTCTCTGTTGCTCTGGCATTGTGAACTGCCAGTAGCGCCGGCTGTACTGTGCAGTGAAGAGCCTCCTGTACTGGTAAGTTTAGTTATAGTACTGCAAAATGGATAAAAATGAGAGAAAAGAATGATCACAAAGGATTTTTTAGGCCTCATATTCTCACCAGCTAAGCTTTAGGCAGCCGAAAGGAGCAAAGCTAGATTGGCTGACTGCAATGTAGCCGTTGTTACAAAGTTCTGGAAGGCTGTTTAGGGCAGAGATCTCTTCCATCAAGTGAGTAAGCTTCACTGCAGTCAGTACTTAAAATTATAGCTGTTGTTACTGCCAGCAAGTCAGACAGCAGTTACTAGTTGAAGACAATGCTCCTTAAGTATGTGCTTAAAAATAAACTCTACTTTATGTGTCTTGCTGAATCAAGGCTTTGGTTAACCTTTCTTTACTCTAATAGTTTTGCTTGTGTGTGTGAGAAAAGCCCAGATTCCCAGGATGGGAAGAGCCCAGTAACCCTCTATCAGAAGGGTCTGTCTTCTCCCCCCCATCTATAAATTTGTGATGGCTGGAATAATTAAAAATGCTATTGTTATTGGTCCCTGAATCTCAACCACTGAGAACTGGAGGAAAAGTGGTTTTGGAAAACAGTGGTTTGGTAATATATCCTTGACTATAGGATTCACTCCCTTGCAGTTCCCTAGAGGCAGTTCCCTGGGCTGACTTTTAAGTAGTGCAGTTGGACTTTTCCTCAGTTATGTGAAGGTTATTTCTTTTTTCCTTTTTCATTGAGAAAGAGGGTCAAAAGGCCTAGAAAGGGAGAGTTTAATGTTGTTACTTTCATCACTATTTGTTCCTTACAAGCCTAGATTTATTAACATTTCAAGCTTAAAGTCAAGATCATTTCTTTCTGTAGTTATTAATAAAGGCAGATACGTATGCAGCTCATTTGACAGCAAATGTGATGGCTGTTAGTACTATGTAGCAGTTTCCTAGGGGAATATATTTAGATTTTAGTTTTTCTGGTATTATAAGAATATTGTGCTCATTATGTACTATGTTCATATTATATTTATTGATAACTGTATTGCAGTGCTAGCATGGAACCCTGTTCTCACATGTGATCCCAGCATGTAAGAAATCACATTAATGCAGGATAAGAGGATGAAGTCCCTCTCAGAAAACTTACAGGGAGATCTACCAATTAAGTAGCGATAGTCAACATGGTAGCCAAAGCGTCAATATGCCAGCTTTTATCATCTATTTTTCTAGCTACATATGCTTTATTTGGCCAGGTAAGGGCTGCCTTTTTCCTCACAGATTTTCTGTCTGTTTTGAAGACATAACTCGTGCTGATACATGGCATAGTCCTTTTGAACTGTGTTGTCACCTGTACAGCCAAAATACTTGGTAAAGACCTGTGCTCTTCTGCCTGTATTCTCAGTTGTAAACCAGATTTCAGAAAGCAAAAGTTTTGTGAAAAGGTATTTGTTAATGTCTTTCCAGGCTCAAGCACAAATGGAACCCATGTAGGTTGAAAAGTCCTGATAGGCAATCACTGTGACATCTTGTAACTGTCTGCTGCCCAGTATCTGTCAAACCTGTGGTGTGGTTTCGGGCAAATTTGACAACAGACAGAGATATTAAAAATAGGCAAGGTTGTATAAACTTTATAAGAGGTGATTAAAGAGACGAGAGAGTGGAATACGAGCATTTGAAAGTTTACCTCTAGCTGTTAATCCTTTTAGCTGGTAGGACAAAAGCGGCATGGTTGTTGCTCTGTATTCTGAAGAAGAAAGGTAGTGAAGGTAGTGCTACTTATTTATCCAGTCAAACGCAAGACAGAAATCCACAGAGAATCAGATGACATATGTTCTGCTCTTCACAGAACTACTTGTTCATGTTAGACAGAAGGAGATCTGGGGGTATAATTTACCAGATATTTCAAAATCTGGAATTTCCAACGGATGAGAATTGTGGCCTTTCCTAGGTCCTGGTCTTTACTTTCTCAAATCCACTACCCTGTGAACTACCTTAATATTTAAGTGAATACTGAAAAATAAGAATTAATTATGCAGTGAATGAAAGTAACTGAACAGCAAAATATTTTAGGAACTGTAAACAGAAACTGGCTATGGTCTTTTTCATTGTCTCATCCTTGATGTTCTGCACTTAAGAGAAGAAAATTCAGTGCTGCATAAGAACAGATGAGTGACTGTATTGGATTCAGGATTCTCTCTTAGGCAGTGTCCAGCAGCAGATACTGTGGAAAGCGTGGCATGATGTTTGCTTAGATAATATTCCCAGCTCCAACAGTTTGTTGCTTGGATTTCCTGAACATGATTGATGTCTCTGTATCTTTTAGCCCCAAATTGCTTTTATTTTATGTATCAGGCCAGCAACTTTCTGGGCCTGATTGAGCTTTTAACATGTATTGAAACTGCTGCCTTCATTTGATGTCCCCTAATTCTTGTATTGGAAGAAAGAGTAAAGGGTCTTCCCATATCCACTTGTTTTAGGACACCTGTAATATAGCACAATTATTTGGTTTCTTTTTTTTCTTTCCAAGCCTGAAAAGACCTACCTACTTTCTCATATTGTAGCAGTATCTTACGTTAGATTTTCCTTACTGCCCTTATGTGAATTTTTTGAGTTCTTCTGTGCCCTTTTTTGAGATGGTGAACTAGGACTGCATGCTGTATTAAAGACACTTTATTGATTAATATAATGTTGTAATGATACATTCTCTTTTGTTATGTATTCCTCTTCTAATTAGTCCTAGCATTTTATTTGCCTTTTTGACCTCTGTTGGGCACTGAACTGATGATTACATGGCTCTGTAGCCCAACATCTATATCTAGATATATTACCTCAAGATCATTTCCAAGTGGTAATGATAATCTACAAGTACATCATTTGATATTAAAAACAGATTATTATTTTTTTTTTCAGTGGGTGCCTCATTTCACCTTTCTCTCCTTTGAGTTCCTTTTTGCCATTTTATTGCTGCTACTTAGTATCATAGACTCATTTTGCAGGTCTTTGCAGTTGACCCTTATTTTTACTACTCTTAGTAGCTTAATATTCTCAGCAAGTTTTATCACCTCATTTTATTGCCTTTACAATGAAAATTGGCCATTTACCCTTTACTGTATTTGAACACGTACATAGGAGTGATTAATCTGTTATTGAACCCCAGTGATGATTAATTTATGCCCTGAAACAGAGGGCTTGATTACAACTTTTTTAGTGTCTACAACTGTAAATGTTGTTGCTTATGAAATGGAAGACCTTGAGGTCCCATGAAGGAGCTACAAAGGTAGTAAAGAAACTGGTCTTATAATCATCACTTGAATTTAGTGAGACTTTTCATTAACTTATTAAAATTTGAATGCCTTTGAAGAGATAATACACTAAGATGGAGAATTAGTTTTCTTGGGCAATAATCAATCATTTGTGTTTCAGGAGAAAATGAAGTTCCATCTGAGGATGCCCTAATACTACAGCTGCACCTTGCAAAAGGGCATGAGAAATTTACTGAAATGCTAAAAACCCAACAGCAGATCATTGTTGATTTGCAGCAAAAACTTGCTGAACAGCAGCACATACTGGTTAGCCAGCAACGGGAGATTCTTGAACAACAAAGAAAAATGTATGAGCAAATGGATCTGATCAAAGTCCAGTATGGCATGCTTTTTGATACAGTGAAACAAATGTCATTTCAGAGTTTGCAAGAAGATATTCAAAATTATTTTGAAAGCCATCTTCAAGGACTTCAGAACCAGGTCAGAAATCATCTCCAGAAGTCATACTCTGTGCATAAAGTAGAAGTGGATGCGAAAGTGATTAATGTTGGGGAGTCTTTGCTGGACTGTGGCCTTTGTGAAAGTGATGAATTTTGCAATTTCCAAAAGACACCTTCACAATGTGAAAAATGCACATTATGTCCTGCTGGTTTTTTCCAAATGGCCGAGTGTTCTGCAAACTCTGATCGGATTTGCCAGGTAAAATATAATTCTGTATCTTTCAGTTACTGCTTATGAAGTATTGTGTTGGACATGCTGGGATAACATTCTGGAAATAACTACTTGGAGAGCTGGAGAGATCCAATCTGAAGCATGTGTTTTGCCAAATGGGTCTATGGCACTTCAAAGTCTGCCTGAAGTTTTTTGTGGATTTTCTCTTTACCATTTACTGGTCTAACTGGTAAAGAGTTTGTGCCTGTTGGGTGTGAAGCTTTCAGAAGCCTGACCACTATCAGGACTTTGATTCTTTTGATTGTGGTAGGAAAAGACATCCTAAAACATGTATACTTATGAATGCTAAGTTTGTTTATTTACTCCCAGCCCACTCTACAGGAACTTCTAGATATCTCTGAAAAGCAGAGGAAAGCTTTACTAAGCAAAACTAGAGGTCAGATATTTATCTGTAAGTTTGGAAACAAAAGTGGTCAGTTAAACAAATGTAAAAACTATTTCCAGCTTAAACACAACATACAAACTTATAAAAATAAAGAACACGGATGCTTTTATTATTATATACATTTTATTATAAAATAGATTTTTTTATATATACAATACAAAAACAGCATGTAAGGAAAATAAGATGGTTCTTTGGTCACTTTCTTTCATTTAGAAGTCCTAAGATATATGGGGAACTTGATATTTAAAGATGTATCTTGTTTGCCAAGTGTTGCCCGCAGTTCTTAGCCTAACATGAGCCTGAACAGCTGGTGACCAAGATACTGAGAAGAGAACCTGAAAGAATCTGTCTGGTGCCCTCTCTCCTGGTCTCATTTTTCTTTAATGCTAGCATTTAAATGCAAATGTAGCCTGTTATTCTTTCCCCTCTGCCTACTGTAGGGTGAAAGGAGGCCTTTCGTCATTTACCTTTCCCGTGTGTTTTTTGGTTAGCACCTTCCGCCCAGACTAAATGTCTTTAAGAGCCTTTCCTAACACTGTCTCCATTGTTACAATGTCCTTAAGACCAATCGAGTGATGCATTGCTTGGGGATATGGTACTGCCTTACAGATCATGCATTGTACCAAGCGTCAGTTGTACAACCAATCCATTTAGCTCGTCATCTGCCCACTACTGGCTTTCTGTGGACACCATGCAGTCTTTTTGGATACCTTGTTAAAACAAGTGACAAATCCAAAACAAGTTGTCTTGCTCCAACATGCTTATGGGATCAGCCCCGTCTCCATCCCTGTATACCTCTTTTACTGGTGGATTGGTGTCACAGAGCCTGAAGAAGTGCCTGTTTCAAATTTATGTTACTGCGTTGAAGTGTTTCAGTATGATTCTTGTGACTTACAGGACAGAGATGAATGCACTGAATCTCCAAGCATTTGTGGTGAGAGGATAAAATGCCTGAATACTCCGGGTAAGTTATATTCTCTGATAATTAAAGAATTAAGAGGATTAGATCTTCAGGAACAGACCAAAGAGACAGATAAGGCCTCAGGCCTGTATATTTGTGAGTAATGACATGCTCAGCTTACTTGAATCAAAGGGGTTGAAAAACACTCTAGCTGTAAGTTGATAGGAGTTCTTGTGGACAATGGGCTATTTAGGGCATAATATCCAGTAGGAGCATTGGATAGTTCCTTTTACCTTATTTTTGTGGGGTTTTATATGCTTTGGTTTTAATTTTCACTTATGACCTGACTTTCTGCCTGTTTATGTTGGTGCAAATGGGGTCAAAATCACAGATATTCCTAATGGAGAAAAATAGTTGTCATCTTCCTTCTGCTGCACTGGGGTAGATACTGGATTTGATCTAATGAAGGTTCTTATAAGGCCTTCCTCCATCAATCTTATTCTCCTTCAGCAACAATATTGTCAAATACTGAGGAATGATCAAGAATTTCCATCATTTGTGGGAGCTTGGGGGAATTTTTCAGACATTTAAGAAAAAATTTGATTGGAGTTCTGCGCTGCAGACTTTGCCTTCATTACTTTTCGTGGCATTCAGACATAGAAGAGCAAAATTAATGGACGTACTGAGCAAATTATATTTAGGTACTAGGTTTCTTTTTACTTGTCTAATTTTTGGTCAGCCAGAAACACTTGAAAGGAGCTCTGATCAAATAGAGTGTTTCACCAGTTGTGACCTCTACCTGAGGGCTGCCAGTTAAATAATGGAGGGCGGGCTTCATTTGGTTTTATGTTTTTCCTTGTCTAGACTTCTTACTTGTAAAAAGAGGGTGGCCTCTCTGAGGGGCAAGGTCTATTTTCAGCTGATTATGAGAGATTTTGTACTATTCCTTCCCTGCCACTGGTGCAGAAAAAAGTGGGAGGGAATTGGTCCTAGGAAAGAGTTAAAAGAGGACATGGGCTCACTTACATTCTCCTTGCTTCCTCTGGGCAGGAACTGTGGTGGGTTGGATGGAATTGCTACAAACACCCCAGGAAACTGGAAATTACTTGAGGAAGAGAGCACTTAGTGTTGCCTTGTGTGGTGAATGCTGTAGAAGAGGTATCATCAGTCTTACAAAAGAAGAGGGAAGGCACTTTTAGACAGCTTTAATAGTGGGCAGTTAGAGGCAAGACAGCTTAGGACACAAAGTTTGAGACAGAGCATTGGAAAAGTGTAAGGCTTTGTCTCTTCTTTAGTAAGAGACTGGGTTTGGTCGAGTTGGTGGTTTTGTGGAAGGAAGCCCACAAAGCCCCAGCCCTAGGGAATGAGAGCCACTGATGTGGTAGTCATTTGGTGTTGCTCTAGTCTGTGGCTTGGAAGAGGGAAGGCTGTAAGGAATTTATCCAGTGGGTTCTGTGACAGGGGGACCCAGGCCAAGAGTGGGTCTATACAACTACTGGAGGAAAGTAGGTGGGGGCAAAATACTGCCAAGAAACAGATGGATAGTGGTGGTGTGTCAGACTACAGAAAGGTAGTAGCAATATATTTGAAAAGAAAGGACTCTTCCATTGATTCCTCCTGTCCCAGTTTTAATGGTGGCTTGTAAAGATGTAAAAGCAAACTTTCATGTCACTGGATCAGGAATCAATGTCCCATCAATGTCGTCCCCGTCTGTCATGGGAGAGAGAGCGTTCTTTTTATTTTTTATTAGAGTACTGCTACTTTCAGCCTGTCTGTTCATGGTAGCTCATTATCTTATACAAGTGCAATTAACTTGTGAAAAGGGAGGCTGAAACTGAATGTCTGTTTTCAGTAATGTAGGGGAGATAGGGATGTGATCTGATGTATGAGTTCCAGATGTTTTATGTGGTTTCTTGAGCTGCACGCAAAGGTTGTTGCATCTGTAGCAACTCATGTTCACTGTACAGTGTGAAGGGAGACAGAGCAAATAACACTAAAGAAATATGCAACTAGGAGCATGTTCTTTCTTCACCCTTCCACTTTCCTCTACATCATACCCCTGCTGCTTTTTCTTGCTTTTATCTGGGATGAGAGTTGTTAGGTTATTTGATTAAAGGCTAGTCATCAAGGAGCAATGACAGATGGAGGTACTTAATCAGCAAAAAGAGTCCAGTGCATCATTTCCTTCTTAGACAATCATGGGAGTGTGGACAGACTTTTGTCTTTGGTGTGAACCCACCAAGCAGAGTCAGCCGAAGGCAGTCTCCCCAGAATGCCATTCAGGCTAAAGAGAACTTACTGTAGAACTTACTGTGGGATGCAGGGGGAAGAGGAACGAGAACCTAGACAGATAGCCCCGATTTGTAATTAGCCATGTTGATTAGTGATGATCCAAATTTGACAGAGAGGGTTTAAAAAGAGATGGATTCCCATACTTAATCTGCTTGAACGTCAGCTTTGCATCAGGCAGTTATGAGTAGTAACAGCAGAAAAATATATGCATGGCTTACTCTAATTGCCTTGCAGTTGCACTGGCCTCCCTGAATAGCAAGGGCTGGTGAATGTGCTGCAGAGATACTTGATTTACAAAATGAGCTTGAGCACAGCTGGGCTGCTCACTGTTAAACCAGGTGCAGCAGTGCCTGGAACAGGAGCCAGGAAGAGGTGGGTGAGGTTGTCAGGCCGTAAAGCAAAGTAGGAAGCAGTCACAGCATGCTGCTCTGCTGGCTTTCTGATGCTTGGCTATCATTTGCTGCTTGACCTCTGCTGGGCAAAGGATAGGATGCTGCTTTTGCCACTGTGTCCGCAGTATAAAGTGGCCTGTGTGAAGGCACCAGTTTGAAGCACATGCAGGGGCAACACCTGCTGCAGATCTAACCAATAAAAGACTAGACAGCAAACTGGGGAGAGTAGTCACCACATGTATTTGTAAAACTTGGTATTTATAAAAATCCTTAAACATACGTTAAAATATTTTAAAGAGGCAAATAACTTAAAAAGTATTTCTAGGCACTACTGCATATCTCTGCTATGTGAACCAGCTGTATCTGTGTACTTAATAGCAGTTCATCCAGTATTTCTCCGTAGTGGGGGAGCCATTGGTAAGAGAAGTAGAACTAGTTAAAAAGTGCCATATGAGCAATTACACCATGGTTAAAACTGATTTCAAAAGGAAAGTTTGTCTGGGATTTTTTTTTCTCTCTTCCCTCTAGAATGTTCTTAGTTGAAAAAATGTGTTCTTATTTATTTGGCTTTCGTTTCTTGTAAAAAAAGCCAGACACTTTCAGGGGGAACAAAGTGTTAAGTTTCTCATGCCTTTTTTCAAATGGAAAAATCTTGCTGTTCTGCAGTGAACTCTTTTGAGAAAATGATACCTGGTCTTGGAAAGAATGTTCTCACTTCATAAATTGTATGGTCGTGCATATCAGTGTGAGTGGAGAATCATCGCTTACGTGAATGAAACATAAATAGATGAAGAGATATGAGGGTGAATATATAAAGCCTGTATAAATTAACACAGTGACTGGTGTTCTCTGCTGAATAATGTAGTATCAGAAGTGAATTTTAGCCCACATTCTGACCTCTCTTGTGGGCCAGGTGCATGTGTACTGCTCTGTCTTGCAGTTCACAGTATGTGTGGTGTGCTTTTCTGCCTGCATCAGCAGTCTACACAGCCATCAGTGGAGAAAAATGCCTTGTTGGGGTCCAATGCAAATGCTTGTAGTCCCAGTCTCAGAGCAAATCCCAGCCCAGATATAGCAACTTTCCAGCTGAGAAATAAAGCAAATATAGGACACAGTATTTAGATGGTAAAGGATACTTAAGAATAGCTATAAGAAAGATGATTATTGAGTCTTGATTATGGTGGTAAAAAAGCAGAAGCAAGTGCATTAATGCTTAAGCTTTGAGGCACAAACTGCAAGTGGTTATTCTTTAGGGTGCCTCAAGTCTTGCTGATTGATTTAGATCCTGAGGGCTCCATGCACAAAGGTTTTGGGCACCAGTCGCTCCAGCTGGAGGCATTGGCAGCTGGTGGTGCTCTTGGAAAATTGCCATAGAAAATTACAGGCTGTTTTTAAAATCTGCTCTTTGGGTGTTCATTCTTTGATCCACCGAGGTCATGGTGTACCATTTAACAGCACAAAATTGCTTTATGTCAAATAAAGTAATTTCAAATGGCACTTCTAGATATTCTCTTCACTGTTTGCAATAGTGTTTTATTTTAACTTCAGACTATCACAACCACTGCTGTCCTGTGTCTTAGGGCAATGGTTTTCCACCTTTTAAATGTGTGGACTTCTGCATAATGATTTTAAGCCTGCTGTTTACAATTTTGTTTTTCCTGCTTGTCTCTTGCGGGTTATTTAAAAACTGTAGACAGAATGTCCGAGGTCCCTGTCCCTTGGGTTGAAAAGCACTGCTTTAGCAATTGCCTGTACAACAGTGCTAGCCCGTAACATGGCTAGGCAGACAGTGCACATTTCTCCTTGTGTAAGGGAACTCTCCATTAGTTGAAAATATCATTACTGCTCAGTGCATCTGTTAGTCATCATGACTTTTACCTCAGGGAAGGAAGAGAGTGTCTTTGGAGCAATGTCATTGCATCTGATCTGTTACAGGTTTTGGTTAGAATTGCCCCTATGTAGCTCCTTTGCCACTCTAAACCACTGATCTCAACTTGGACAAAGTGAGTTATGCCTAATATTTCCTCTGTTTGCTATCAAGGTTCCTTTAATAGCGCAAAGTGATCTAACATCATAATTGTTTTCTGTTTTCTCCCTTATGATTAGTTATGTTACCAAAGATACTTGATATATGGAGCTGTAGAGTTCTTATTTTTAGTATTTTAAAGGTATGACAATAAAAATTGTCTGTTTCCTGTGAACAGGTGGTTTCCGATGCCTTGGAATTGCTGAGAAAGATGCAGCTTTGGGAATGTGTGGAGAGGAGTATTTCTTTAATAAGGAAATGCAGGAATG